>NW_027437187.1:14052439-14344939 GCF_033239565.1 Halichoeres trimaculatus | reverse complement strand
CTCCATTTGGTCTGCCCTGAGTGCTGTGTACACAGACACACAAAGACTTGGCATCAGAGTGTATGTTCAGTCACAGTGAACCAGCTTTGATACAACACCAGCCAGGCTTTCGTCACTCTGTTCAAACACAATATTATGAGACTGTGAGACTAATACTTCTGTTTCACATTTTCATCATTATAAAAACTTTCCCATTAGAAATTAATACACGTTCTGACAATAAGACTTACACCAAATATAACAGATTACATTGATTAGAATCTGCCTTAGCTCATCTTCTTTGCTTCTGTTTATACTGTTTGAAAGTTAGGCTGAGATTGCTTTTCTAAATAAGGCTAACACCATCTCTGGACTTTATTACGGCATCTCCCAGTACCAATGTGTGATGTCAACAAGATCACACCAATGTCTTGTACAGCCTCTACCAAAAAAAAATATTCACAAACCAAAACCAAAAATCAAAAACCCTTCATTCTTTGAGCAAAGTATTCTGTTCATGATTGGTTGTAAGATGTTTTTTTTGTTGTTGTTGTTGTGCTGGAATACTAAAAGGTGACTGAGGTGTGAATGTCAGGTTGCTGGTAATGAGGTTTAAAAATGAAGAACAAATAGTCTTCAGACTGCAGATGAATCTGCCAATGCAAACAAAATGAACTCACAGATCATTAGGTCCCTAGTCACTTCTCGCTCAAAGGCATATTTATCTAAAGTCTTAATGAGACAAAACAACCTTTTCAGATGAATAAATATCTGACTGAATGTCAGAGCTACATGAGGAGAAATGAGAAACCAGGTGATGTGAAATCTGTCTTTCTTTTTCAATCCCTTTACCTCCGTCGTGAGTGAAAAACATTTTTGTAGTGGGACAACTGTGGCAAAAGAAAGAAAGAAAGAAAGAAAGAAAGAAATGCCAAGATTTCTGTCTGTAGCTGCAAAATTGTACAGAAAAGCATCTCATCAAGCATCTCTGCTCTCTCAGAAGTCAACACATCTGTCACTCCCCTGCTCCGCCTCCTCTTTTACGCATCCCTCCCTGCTTCCTTCTTTCCTTCCACCCATCCATCCATCCATCCCCCCTCCCATCAGCCATCCATATGTCTCTTTCGTTCCCCCTCCACCCCAATCCCCGCCCGACCCCTTCTCTACCCATCGGTCAGCCTAATGGCACGTTCTTGCACGTACTGCAGCACAGAGGAGGACTGTACCATGTGCATGTGGTGGGTGGGTGGGTGGCAGCAGGGAGGAGTGCTGCAGAGTGGAGGAGAGGGAGGGTGAGTGAGTGAGACAGCGAGAGAGGGGCTGGCACTTTCCTTTCTGTCCTAATCCCTCAGTCCTGTCCCTCTCACTGCGTGTCGATGCTCATTACAATCGGAGGAAACTTCAGACAGAAATTTTGGATTCCTTTTTGTCGAAACAGGGACGCCATTGTTTGGATATAAATTGCAGTTTGGCTTGTTGGTAAGGGAAGTGATTATTTTAAATTCAGTTTGTGCTGTATTTCACTTGGTTTGCAAAATCTGTGCTGTGCATTGAATTTGAAGAAAAGATCTGAACTAAAAAAAAAACATTGAAATATCATTTGCACAAAACTGCCTTTTGATTTCTTCATCATAGACTAAAATTTGGGGAACTTTAAATGTAAACACAGTTTTTCTATCATTCAGTCATGTAACTGTCATGTCAAATACAGCAATATTACAAAGAACTAACCTGCAGATGTGTTTTTAAGAATTTCAGACTGAAGCAAGTGACCAGTGTTAAAGAGGCACAAGGAGACCAGACATTGTAACTTTTGCTCTGAAAGCAGATACCTGTGTCTGCTGTTTTGCTGTGATAAGTGCTTTAAAAATGCATTTGTAAACACCTTCACAGGCAGTTTAGAATCTGTAAAAAGGTGCAGGGAAAAAATAGGACATGAAACTATTAATAACAAGCATGAAAGCACGAAAGCTTCTTTTTCTCAGCAGGGACTGCTCGCCAACGGCATTATGTAAGCAATGCACATAACCCGAAGCACACACATCTCATGTTACAAGCTTTTCTTGCTATATGTACACTCCATTTACAGCATTACTGTTGGTAGAATAGGTTAAAGACTTCTGTTTGTTGGTGTTGACTCATCTGCAGTGTAGCAGGGAGGTCAGCCAAAAGGGGATCCTCCAGCAGGGGATCACGCTGGGTTTTGCTCTCAGGGTTTTTTCTGTATTTTGAAATTGAGCCGCATGTTTAATGGTGAGTGTGCAGGTGACAAAGTTATTAGAGTTGAAGAATTCATATTGTCCAAAGTGGAGTACATTTTGAATTTGCAAACCCCTTTTGTTGGATATCCTTTCAAAAACAATGACTTCTCAGCCACCTTTGCATGTTTTTGACATACCTATTCAAATGGTCATGGTGGACAACTGAGCTGTTTGTGCTTCATACATGGAGGGACAAACATACAAGTCACTTTTCTTCATCTAGGTGTAGATTAGCTGCAGTTACAGTTACCTTTTTGTTGAACTCATTGCTCTGTTGGTGTCTCATCATGACGTTATAGTGCCAGCTGCTGGCCTGGCATCCATTCTCCAGCAATTTCTGTTCCTCTTCCAAATCTGTGTGCATGAAGATCACTTTCCCAGTACTGTGTTGGTTTTTTCTAACACGCAGAAGAAAGACTTTCTCACTCATCCACACCAGACCTTACACTGCACCAGCTTGTGCCAATGCAACCAGACACTCACAACACAGACACTGCCTCTCAAGTAAAAACAGTGGTGTTTCATTAAGGCTGGGAGTCTTGCTGGAGTTGCTCGAATCAGCCCATTTGCCACCCTCCTGTACATACATAATAGCAGCGTTGCAAAATGTTGAACAAGGTCAGCAGAGTCCGTTCTGACTTAATCACATTAAGTTGTTATTTTATTTGGAAAAGGGTCATGGGATAAATACGTGACAAAGTGATGAAGGACCAAACATTCTGTTGGAAAAGAAACAACCGGAAAAGGAAAATGGACGCAAGTATTTTGTGGATAGGTTGTAGTTTCTGCCAGTACACACCTGTACAAACCCTGATATGTGCTGCTTGAGTGAAAGCTGTTCAGCTAATGGGATGCCAATGGCCTTGTCCAAAATCACAGATCTGACAAAACTTGCATTTTACCTCCCAGAAACATAAATCATGTTTGTAATTTGGCAGTGCTGAATGCGTTTATGTCGATGAAGATCTGTTTCTTGGTGTCATATGGCAGATGTTCGCCAAGCTGAAGTCTCAGTATAACTTACTTACTGTCCACTGTTTAAATGTGCTGTGAGGAAGATCTGTTTTAATTGGACTGCAGCGCCACCTTTGGCCCAGAGTCTCACGCACACTGTCGTGAAGACATGACTTTTAACAAGGCTTGTGTTTGTGTTAGAATTAAATGGAGATTGGATTGAAAAAAAGTTTCATTGTTCAAGACAACTTTTTACTGTATACAACATGCCGTTTTACAGTTATGTAGCGCTGTTTTTGGAAACATGAAAACAAGCTAATGTTGTGACTTTGTACTGTAGCTTAGTAGCTGGCGTCATGTAGCGCTACTGGCAACATGTCTGTAATGTGTAACGTTAGTGAATCCTGGTTATGTCTTGCCAGTCATCTACCAAGCAGAGCTAACGTAACCTCACTCTTCATTTTATTGATAGACTCTCAAGTTTGAACAGACCACTGCAGAATAACTGCTGACTGTGGGTTGGAATAGACATTATCACAAACAGTTTAGCCCCTGGATTTTAGCCTTTAGCTTGTGTTTTAGCCTTTAGCTTGCACTTTGTCACTGTCCTATTAAGCTTTCTTCTGCTCTTCTGTCATTTTTCTGTCTGACAGTTAGGCTCCAGTTTCCACCATCACTACAAAATTAGTCACAGAACTCGTTTTCAGCAGAGAAAAATACAGATCTCTCTTCTCACTACTAAACTTCATCAGCCGGCGTAGTGTTGTCATAGAGACCTAGGTGTGCCATAAATGAATCTGGTCCAGTTTGACCCGATTGGGAAGCTAAGACGTACCATTTATGAAGAACCTTTAATAGCACTAATAATCTAATTTTAAAGTGTGGATTACAATCCACCATATCTAGAATGAAGACTTTTTCTAGATGAATTAGAAACTTCTATTAGTCCCTTTATCTAAGACCTGGTAGATCAGGGGTGGCCAACCTGTGGCTCTTTGCCTTTCAGTCGGCAGCTCTTCGATCCTTTTATAAAAATATATACTTGTAATGAGAAGTGGTGTGCCAATCAATCCAAAACATTGATATATTGGAGCCACGTTGGGATCAGCATTGATCAATACTTGGGTGATGAGATTGATACTTAAGTTTCAGTTTCTCTTCTCCATATGTGCTCATCTAAATTGCTCGTGTTCATATCTATCTATCTATCTATCTATCTATCTATCTATCTATCTATCTATCTATCTATCTATCTATCTATCTATCTATCTATCTATCTATCTAGATGGATAGAAAATTGAAAATATATATATTTTTTCATTTTATGTCATTTCAAGACCACATGTGTGAAGTGGCTCTTTGTAGTACCATGGTCATTTTTGTAGCTCTTGGTCTCTGACTGGTTGGCCACCCCTGTGGTAGATTATCATTTTATTACAAATAAGAAATATAAATGGTAAAAGGGCTCTTTCAGTCTAACCTGTGGCAACATCAGAAGAGGCATATCATCAGAAAATGACAGACAATGGTTTTCACTCAGTTACATGATGACATGATGAGTCTTGTTTAAAAAAGGAAAAAAAAAACTCTAGCAGATGAAAGGCTGACAGCTCTAGATGCTGTAACACAGTGCAGCTTACATCTGTTCCAATTTGATAGTGTCGACTGTTCTGCACCTAGATTTTCTGTGGTGTGTGTGTGTGTGTGTGTGTGTGTGTGTGTGTGTGTGTGTGTGTGTGTGTGTGTGTGTGTGTGTGTGTGTGGTCTCTTCCTGCTGTAGATAGGAACATGATGCATTATTAATCCTGTGGAAATGACTGGTCTGACTCTGTAGGTTTCTCCTCAGCTTCCTCTCCTCTCATTCATCATGGATACGAGAGGAGCTGTTTTCATCTCTCTGCTCCCACAGTTTATCACATCAGTTTATTATCAACATCAATAAGTTGGAAAGGTTGTCCTGAAAACAGACTCCCTGCTAAACAGGATGTGTAGTCTCCGTGTTGGCATATAACACACATCTGCACTCACCCATTAGGAGAGGAGTGCTCACTGTTTCCTCTGATGTCTCCCAGTTCAAAGACAGGGGGAGATATGGTAGAGCCGTGAATTATGCTCTTTGTTGTATTTCTGGGGCTATGACTGACTCAGAGTTGTGTCTGCTGATGAGATATTGCTGTTGAATGCAAAGATATTTCCTAGTTGGTGTCATGTTTAGGTCTTTTATGGTTCAGGTTGATTCAGATGAAATGTGATGAAAATGTTGTCTTGCATAAATTACTGTAGTTTTATTGCAGTGACATAGAGTTGGAGAATATTTGCCTTTCTGTGCTGAAAGAGATCCAGGGAGAGAAGGTGACAATCTACTGGAGTTTATGTTCACAACTGTGCTTGTGCTACCCACAGATACACTAGCTAGGTTGGTTTATAGTACAATCATAGGCTGCATAAAACATGGACGTAGTCTTCCTAATGTCACCCGTCTGTTTCTGAAACGGTAAATGAAGCATATTGGCTATAGCGGCCAAATTGGTAGTAGCAAGGGCTTTGCGTACAGCTATAGGGCGCCTGTCAGTCACATGACCTGAGCTGTGCCTCTGATTGGGCGAGCTCTGGATCTTAAATATCCACTGAACTGACTAGTTAGAAAAAAAAATCACTCCCGTACAGTGTGTGCTGATAGTAAAATTAGCAACTCAGACAGGAGACATTTTTTGAACCAGGGTGTAAATAGGTTAATTTCTGCTTTGAAAACGGCTTTTTTTGTGTATGTGACTTGCGGTACTTCCAGAACCAGCCTCAAGCGAACACTGGAGAAACAGCAGATTTTAGCACTTCTGCATTGTCTCATTTTCTTAGACCAGAGATTGCCGCTTGAGTACAATCCATTGTTAGTATTAATGGGACTGTAAGAAATTTTTGAGTGATCTTGAAAAAGTCTCACTTCAAGCTATATGCCTGATTGTAATCCACAATTTAGAAAAAGAAATAATTTTCAATGTTTTTTTCTCCATGATGACACCACGCCAGCTGTCAAAGTTTGGCAGAGAGAAGATAGTTCTGTGTTTTTCTCTGCTGAAAATAATTTCTGTGATTAATTTTGTAGGGATGGTGGACACAGGAGCCCAACTGTCAGACTGAAAAAAGATAGATGAGCAGAAGAAAGCTAAACGGGACAGTGACAGAGCATGGGCCAAAGGTTAAACACGATCTAAAGGCTAAAACACAATCTAAAGGCTAAAACATGAGCTTAAGGTGAAAACACGGGTAAACTTGAGAGTCTATCAATAAATGAAGAGAGAGGTTTCGTTAGCTCTACTTGGTCGATGAGAACTGGAAGGAAATAACCAGGATTTACCGATGTTACATGTGAGGATGTGAGTAGCCATAAATATAGGTGATCAATTATCATCAAAACAAATGCATGCCTTTGTAAAACTCACATCCTCACCACAGTGGGTGCTGGTGCTCATGGGAAATGGAGTCTTTTAAAACATACAGTCCTCATAGCCCCTGAAGCAATTGTTTTTTCTGAACTCATTCCAGGTACTCCACGTTTTTCACTGACAGGCCCTCTCTTTCTTGGTTTGATCTTTATTTATTGAAAAAGTTGGATTCTGGTTGGCTGTCAACACTTATATTTCACAACAAAATACCATTGAGTTTGTTGATTAGCTAAGAAGTTTTGACATTTTGCAGTTTTTGCTTGACACAGAAGTTGAGTTTATCATTACAAATAAGTCCAATGCCACAGACTTTGTAATTTGAGGTAACTTAATTATAAAAAAGTGTCTAGATATGGCTGTTATGTGTTTTAACATGAATGAAAGGTTTTAACAACAACAAAAAAATTACAACATGAATAGAGAGCTCCTATAGTCAACTCCTAAATAGAGACACTCATGCTAAAATTTTAGATTTCCTTAGTTCATTGGAAATCCCTGGCTGACAGCTAGCTACCTGACATCACGCAGAAGGTCCTGCCTGTGTGATATGCCCACTAAGCACTGGACAAAATTGGCTGACAAATCTTAAAACTGAGACAGGGTTTTTTACCTAAAAAATTAAACAGGCCTTAAACACAACTCCTAACTCATTTATTCATTCATTTATTCTTTCATTTTCTGAACTGCTTATCCTGTTCAGGGTCGTGGGTGGCTGGGGCCTATTCCAGCTGTCACTGGGCGAGAGGCGGGGTACACCCTGGACTGGTTGCCAGTCAATCACTGGGCTACAACTCTTAATTAGATATATTTAAATTATTAAACCATATTATTAATTTACATCAACTAGATGACCAATGATGTTTAGTCTATGCAAATAACTTTACTTTAAAATGCTTTAAAAGGAAACTGTTCATGAACTAAATCCCCTGGCAGTCAGGACATGCTCAAAGTTGTGCATCAGAACCGGTCGATGCTGGAGGGAGAGCGTGTGTTAGCAGAGATGTGAAGGAGTGAGCTGCTTACAGGAGCTGTTTTCACATTTGAGGTAGGTGTGATGTAATGTGGCCGTCCTGCTGCAGGAGGCTTATGTTGGATCTAACAAATGATTCATGGTTGTAGGATGACTTCTTAAATAATGTACAAGCACTGTGAGTACCCGCAGCAGAAGTGAAAGCAGGACTGCAGAATACAGCCCCTGTCATGTTTTTATCAGCGGATTCAAAGAGGACCTCAGGTTGTAGTGGATGTGTTGACTGTGGTGCTTTGTTTTCTGCCGACAACAGTACTGCTCAGGCTAATGTCATTGAGAGGTACAGGATACTTCAATCAGTCATGATCCATTCCTACAGGCACTGTACTGTGTTGACCCTTTATGTTAGATTGCCTTTAGATTAGCTCCAGTATAGTCAGACAGACTGCCATGAATCCACTGGTGGGACATTTTCTCCAGCACTGATTTCACTGGAGTTCTAATAGATGTCTGTGGTGATACCTGTCCACCTGAAAACTTCTGACTTCACACTTATCAAAAGTGTAGATGTAGATACTGATGGGACATTTACATCACATAGGGTTGAAACAATCATTTGAAATGCAAAGTGTCCCTTTTTTTACACAAGAAACAGGTTAAGTCAGTTGTACCAAATTTGTGAAAATATAAGATCTTTTTGTTCTTCTTTTACATTTAAGTTTTTCTTTTCTTTGGTGATTTCTAAAAAGTGGAAACACAGAACTAAGAGTCAAGAATCAAAACAGAAACAGGTTAAATTTTGCAACAAAATGCTTTCCAGATCCTGCTACCTATACTTGGTCTCGCTATTATCATATATCAACCCAAGAGCAAGACGATCTCTTTGTCCAATTTAACAAGAAGAACAGAAAAGAGAAGAGGCACATGTGGGAGAGTTTCACATCATATCTCCTTTTCCTGCCACACACACTTTAAAATGGATCACCTCAGTGTTCCCATGGCCAACCAAAGGGATACAAGGAACTGTTAGGAATGTTGTTTTACTGGATCTTAACATCAGACATACCAAGTGCTTCTGTGTGATGTTCCTCTTTGATTTCTATTTGGTTAGTTAAATTCTATTTGTCAGTCATTTCCAGCAAGAAACTTTGAAAAGTAAACTGGACTAGTATGCCAAAAGGACTCTGGCAGTTAAAAACTGAGAGCTAAGTTTATATCAAATTCATGTTTTTACCTCTGTAAGGAAGAGAAAGTGGAGCCCTAAAGAACAAGTCATGGCTCTGAGATCCATTTTACTGCAACTGTACTTGAAAACTGCCAGCATATCCAGACTTGAGCAGCTGAGACTGGGATGTGTTGCCTGTTTCTAGATGTAGCTGGCAGACATGACTCGGTGAAGTCATCAAGCCTGACCTGGGGCAGCAGAAAGACAACACCTACCAACAGATCCAGGATTTTGAAACCACTCCCAGGACGTTAAAGCAATCCTGACATCAATGAATGTGGTGCATATAATTAAAAATAAACTCTGGTTCCTGATTAAGTTTCACATTTTTGTAATTTTCCTGCAGCCTGATGTAACAACAGACTGATGGCAGCAGTGGTTGAACAGCAGCTAGTGACTAGCCTGAAGGAAACCAGAGTTTATGTATTATTGATGATGATACTGAAACATTTATAACATGGTATTTTAGAGTGTGTGTGTGTGTGTGTGTGTGTGTGTGTGTGTGTGTGTGTGTGTGTGTGTGTGTGTGTGTGTGTGTGTGTGTGTGTGTGTGTGTGTGTTATGAAATCTCTTATCCTTCCTTCTCCCTCTTTTGTGTTTGCATCATCATTTCTGGTGTTGATCCAATGAATCAGTGAGGACAAAAAAAACAGCTGTTAATTTTACAGACAAGCAGTGATAACTGAAAAAACAACAACAGAGAAGCATGGAGATGCTAACACACTCTGCATTAGACCAGACAGTGATTGCTGTAAACATTTAGGTCAGTAAACGTCACAGGAAATGGACACACTGGTCCCATCTGTCTAGTTTTATGCCTTTGAAACTGTCTCCCTTTTTTTTCTTTGAAAACACATTTTAAGCCAAATAAAGAAAATTTGCTCGTTTACATGTAAACATCCTTTGGTTCAAATACAAAAATCTGATGGCTGAAGTACATTTCTGAACTGTTGTCATGTGAAAATGTAGAAGGATGTCAAAACTTAAAAGAAAACAGAAGTGGGTTAAGAGACACAGCAACGTGCTATAAATAGAAGAAGGGCTTTGGGATTTTTTGCCTTCACCAACTAACCAATTATCAGCTGAAACCCATCAGATGTTCACTCAGAGACTGCAGTTGGCAAGGAGGATGGATTAGTCTTTGAATATTTAAAAAACAAACAAACAAACAAACAAAACAAAACAAAACAAACAAACAAAAAAAACAGGAGAAGAAAACACAGGAGAATACCTGTCAGTTTGTTTGTCTGCTCCTCTCCTTGAGCATCATGTGACTGTCAGTAGATCCTTCAGGTCAGTAGTGTGCATAAGAGGGGGGGCAGGGGGGCAGCAGCCCCCCTCAGAGTGTGGGTCATAATGTATGCTAGAGTGCCCTGTTCAGGGGGGAAAAATATGTGTGCTAAATTGCCCTGGAAAACACATGAAATTTAATGCCCTCCACAGTGACGAGAATGCGCTGTTTGCGCTTTTTTTTCTTTCTCCCCTGCCCTTCAAAACGTCTTTGCATGCCACAGTTTCAGCAGAGAAAACAGATCCCAGACAGAATTGTTGTCTCTGTAAACCGAAAGTAATGAAATCTCTTTACAAGCTCTGCTGAAATGTCCTATTAATGAGAATAAAACAGATGTGAGTCTAAGTGGACATTTGTGCCTGGATTAAAGAAATTATCTTTAGATTTTCTCTAGATGTGATACAGTGTACTGTAATGACAGTGACATGAATTTCATGCAAATATCAAGTCACAAAAAAGTTGATTTTGATGTTTACCAGCCAAAAATATCTCTGATCTGTTTGAACTGGTCAGATTGAAATGACGCATTCAGATTATTGAGAACTGGAAACATTTTTTTGCTGTGACTACTTGAGTGATAATCCCAACCCAGAGATCATGTCACTAGATCAACTTGAAGTTGAATATATATAACATTGATCTACCATGGTGCACGGGGTAGGGGAGACTGGGGACAGTTGCAACACTTTTTACATTACTCTCACTTACTCAGAGAATATTTGGACTAGTCTCACCAAATCTTTACATATTAAACCTACATCTGTCTGCTAAATGCCCATACCATTTAAAGATGGCTACATATAACATATTAATCACAAGATTCTTTTGAATAGAGGAATTCAGACGTTGCAACTGACCCCAAACCTGGGGACAGTTGCAACACAGATCAGGGACGGTTGCAACATATTAAAAAAACATACATTTTTCACTAGTTATCCTCAGTGTTTTGTCTAAATAGGGCAAATACTAATGTTATGACCCAGAGTGGGCTCAAATTCAATTTTCTTTTCTGTGCAGCTTTAAGGTATTTAATTTGTTTTGTTTTGTTTTAAACATGGGCCCACCTTGAGTCAATGTGCAGATATTACTGAAGCTATAAAAACTCAATATTGCATTTTGGGACAAAAAGAATGAAATAATTCTTTTTTTTTTTTTTTTTACAATTTCTCTATTTAGATGATTCATTCACTATATGACAAGTTCATATAAAACATACAACATACAATAATAACTAATTGCTAATTTTTGCTTAACAAGGTATTTGGGAAATTATTCTGTTTATCATTAGCATTAGTTTCTCCATATGACTGCCTGTTCTGTTCATCATGAGCAATAAAATATATTAATTTTGCCTATTTTGAACTAAAAATCTTAAAAAAAATATGATTGTGTGGTCTTTTCTTATATGACTAACCTAACAGCACGGGGACAGTTGCAACTGTTGCAACTGTCCCCATGGTACCAGTCATGACAAAACGCCATGTGCTAGCTAGCCACATTGACATTGACACATGCTCACCATGTCATTTAATAGTCAACAAACAGTGACTCAAACTAGACAGGTTTGGATTCATTCATACATAAGGTCAGGACAGTATGACAAAAAAACAGCTCATGAGAAAAGCTACTTTCATACCTCCAAAACAACTTTACTTGATAGAAGCAGGACCAGATGCTCAATATGGCCTCTCTCTTCTTGGTGGGTAGAGGATCTAACTGAGCATGTGCAGTGTGAGTGTCATCACTCTAGCATGTTTCTGATGTGAGAAATAAGGCTTGTTGCAACCGTCCCTTGTTGCAACTGTCCCCAGTCTCCCCTATCACTGTCACAAGATTAAGATTGACAGCAGCACAGAGACACACACACTAATACAGAGAACAAGCCCAGAACAACAGACAATAACCCCCCCAACCAGCCAAGCACCCTTACTCCAACAGGATGAAAGTAAGGGTGCACCTTTGAGTGCATGCACTTCAGCATGCACGCTCAGACACTAAAACATTCAGGCAAGCACTCCACGTCCTTTTAGCTCTGGAGCAGGTCTGACTTAGGCCTGAGTGGTTCCTCTAATTGAACCCTGACTCCTGCCGTCCATGTCAAAGTGTCCTTGGTAAAGTTAGTGAGCCCCAAACTGCTCCTGGAGGCAAACAGCCATCTGTGAATGAAGTGAATCGCATAGTGTGAAGCTTTTTGAGCGGTTGGAGGATGAGAAGGGGCTGGATAAGTGCAGTCCATTTATCATGAGAAATATCACCAGTGTCCTTACACAGCTTCTTTGATCAAGATTACATCAGCTGTAAACACAGAGGGCTTTCATCATTTCGGGTGTGTCAGTGACTGTCCATCAAGTTTGACTGAAGGGTATAACCTTTATTTGATAAAGCTGTTTTTAATCTAATGGTAAAATAAATGTTACCCTGTTTGAATAAGTTTAAGTCATCAGCACTGAGTAATATTTTCCTTTGAGGTCTGGAAACATCACAAGCTGTAGAGATAAACTGCTGCTGTTTACTCTGTTCTTCCTCAGTTTGTTTAGCATCAGGAGGAGAATCACATGGTGTGATCACGTCCTTTGTACGTGCACACCAGTGTCCTCCAGATTGGTGTGAAAAAGGAAGGGTTGAAATCAATGTCCTGAAACCTGCAGATGTCCCACTGATCCTTTATTGGGAGAGCTGAGTCAGTCATGTGACAAAGATGGACTGATGGTCAGACTGTCTGTCCAGGTTTTCATTTCCTGCTGGGCAGCTATCAAACAAAACAACCAAAGGCTGGATTGCTCTCGTCACTGTTGGGCTGTCAATCAAATCTAGGCGGATGCTGAGTCATATCAGATTTCTTTCATCCATTCTCTGCTTCTTTTTTTCAGATTCTTGGTTTCTCCTTGGTGCTTGTTGTTGTTTGGAGGAAAAACATCTGAAAATAGAACAAAGTCCCAAAGAAAACAAAAACAACACAGGACTTTTTTTTTTAATGATGTCTAATTATGTCATTGTTTTTATTATTCCTTTTCAGTGTTCACCACTTTAAATTCTGTGCAATAGTCTCACTTATTAGTCTCATATAAGTGAGTCTGAAGCATCTTGACACTGTAGTGACCTGTTTAGTGTGTGGACTCTTATTAGGAACAATAAGTTAGGTGATGAATACTCTGAGACAACGGCTCCCATATTTGTATTTTGATATTGTTTTGTCAACCATGATGATACCTGTATCCTAAAGTATATCCTCCTGCATTGCCTACATTCCCCCAAAAGATCTGTAACATATTAAATTAACCCTGCAAAGCCTGACCCATCAACGGGGGTTGATGGGTCAGGCTTTTTGGCCGTTTTTGGCCACAATGTCTTTGAGATATTAGTAAATATGCATTCTTTCAATGCAAAAAAATACTTTTTAAAAAAAAATCACTAACTATTCAGATGTTATTTTCACTGAATCTTCTTGAAAATTAGCAGTGATTTTCCTGAAAAAAAAAGTGTGTGGATGATTTAATGAGATCAGCCATTTTGAAAAGGGCCAAAAATACCACTTCAGCTCCCAAGAGTGCGATGGTAATGCCACCCCCCCCCCCCACCCCCCCCCCCACCCCCCAAAAATACTGTTTTTAAGGAAACTTTCATTTTGATGAGACAAGGGTCTCTGAAACTCATGTATCAAATACAAGACAAAAAAATAATTAAATATATAAATAAAATAAATAAAAGATAAATAAAATGAATAAATAGATAAATTAAAATAGATTAATAAATAGATAAATAAATAAATAAATTCTCCCTCTGGTGGACTTGGTCAAACTTGTCACTGGACACAGATTTTAACTTTATCAACAGTTCATCCACTAACAAAGATGCTAACTCTCAAAACAGTGAATCTGCTTATTCTGTTAAAAGAAATTAAAATAACAAAATATTTTAACATTAACGTTAAAGCTATGAGGACAGAACATGTCACTTTTACAGGGTAATGTTATCACCTTCTTTATTTAAGATTTGCATTCTTATGACTCAATTGCATGGCTTTATGAATTGCTCTGTAAAACAAATTGATGACACACACCAGTAAAGCTCCTCAAAAATGAATAAAAAGTTGCTGGGAAAAAAACATAGAGAAAATTGAGGAGTCCGAGCACAATTATTTACTTTTTCAAAGTATCAACCAGATAAAAACAGATGGTTATATCAGTTTCCACAATAAGCTAAAACCCTTTTAAGTACCAGTTAGGGTCGTGTCTCTGGTGTAACTACTTTGTAACTCTACATTTTCTTCAGGCATTGTTATGGGATGGTGTAGCTCAGTGGTAGAGTTGGCTGTGTCCCATTTGTAAGGTTAGTGATTTGATCTCAACCCCTGCCGTCACACGCTGAAGTGTCCTCCAACACAGTAGATAATCCTCTGCCATCAGTGTGTGTTAATGTAGTGTGTAGTGAAAGTGTTGAGTAGTGTAAAGCGCTTTGAGTGGCTGAAAAGACCAGAAAAAGGCTAAAGAAGTTCAAGTCCATTTACCATCTGTCATCAGTGGTTTGCTATGAGACTTCAAGCATTGAGTTTATGGACTAAATATCTGTATTTGTACTCAGTTTAATGCATGCTAATATAAAATAGAACAAGAAAATATGGTAATCAGTAAAAATGAAAAAATACTCCCAAACCTTACAGCAGGTGAGCCGAAATGACAAGTTGAGGCAATTTGTTTTGTAGAAGAATAAAAAACCTTGAGAGATCCATTTTTGTCCAGTCAGAATTGTTTTGGTGATAGTTTTGTGTACATACTTATCAAACAACACTGAATATATTTTTAGTATGTCCATAATTATAATAGTTTGATCTTTAATTATAGTTTATTGACTGACATGACTTTGGGCTTAACTACTTGGTTCATGTGAAATAGTATCCAAAAGTGACATTTTAATAAGCATTCGTACCCATGTACTTGCGTGTGAATATTTCTGATGTACAAAGAGAATATATAAGCTCTGGGCAGTGACACAGCAGGGTTAACCAGAGTGTACAGAGGGGATTAAAGCAGGACATCAGGGCATCGATTAACAGCTGAACAAAGCAGGGGAACAGTTGTCCAGAAAACAACAGAGCTGGTAGCCATCATCAGGACCACTGATGTTAAACTGCTTATAAAGAAATGTCTTCAAGGATGAAAAAAAAACTACACTAACTGATCTGACCTGACTGTGAATTTTTTTTAATTTTTTTTTATGTTGAGCAAAGAGAAGGATTTTTCAGGGCGTTGTTTTATCAAACGATGCATGATTGATTTAAGACCAGATGAAAAGATATGATCCTCTTATCAAACAACAGCACTGCATTACACCATTTAAGTAATGCAATACTTCATGGCTTTTAGTCTTGGCTCCACTGGAGCTCTCACTTATAAACCTCACTCCGTTAGTTCATTATTCAGAGAACAATCGTAGACACACACATTAAATGTGATAATGCTGCTTCAGAGCCTGATTCCTGGTGACATTGCCTTGTATCACATCAACAGATCCAAAGATAACAATCCTCAAATCATGCTGATGAAGCGTGTCTAAAAATCCATTTTATGATCAAAGATATTGATTTCTGCATTAGAAAAGTCTTACACTAATTCTGACTCTTTACTATTCCCTACTACTGCAGTAGTGGGTTGGAGGCTTTCCCATCTTGAGGCCCCTTTAAGTCAACTAAAAAAGTTCTCATTGTTTTGGACCATGAGCCTCAACTGCATACTCATGACTCAACACCGTGTACTGAAATCCAGTTTAAATGATATGTACCACAAACAGGCTTTTGAATCTAAGTGATTATTTAAAGCATTAAAAATCCTAAAAAAAAAAAAAAAACAGAAGGATCCTTGATACTTCAAATAAGTCTTAAAACAATCGGTTGAGTTTTAGAATTTTTTTGTTGTGCTAATCCATAGAACTTTATTGTCATGACAACAAGTACAACAAAATTGAAGTCACAGCAGCTATCAAGAAAACAAAAGTAAGAAAGTGTATAGAAAAAGGTCCATAAGAAAATGAATGATGACAGCCTGTCTATCATTCTCCAGTTCAGCCAGTCTCCACCTCCACAGGGTCCAGGACTGAGCTTCTTCAGCAGTCTGTTCAGTCTCTGTCTCCTAGATCCTGTCTGCTGACAGCAGGTGAAGCTCTTCCAACATGGCGTTGGTGTCTGATGTTGGCTCTGTTGGCCATGTCTGTGAATAGCATGATGCTACTCTGCCCTCTGGTATTCCCTCTGTTGCTGGGTTAGCACAGCTAGCTCGTCCATCTTATTAAAGTTAGAGCTTACATTACCAATAACAATGGATGGACGGACAGGTCCATGTCGTCACTTCTTAGCTCACACCTGAGAACCAGCACGTCGTCCTCACCTCCTTCTCCTCATCTTGTGGGAAGACATCAGGCCTTACACCAGTTAGCATTGACATGCTACAGGCTGCTAACAGCTGAGTTCACATGTAAACAATGCAGCCATGGTTACACAAACACAGGAGAAAACGTAGTAAAATATCACTGAAGACACAAAAAGTTTGGTGTCCATGACCAACAAATGAGCCATACAATGTAATGATCCACTCCAAATACAAAGATGATAAAAAGACACTAAAAAAATTACAAGAAACGGATGAAGAAGAGAGATCTGCTGCAAAAGGCAGCCATAGCCAACAGGGCTGCGCCTAGCAACCAGGGTAAAAACGTAAAAGCAGTCCCTGAAATCAGACACACAGCAAACTACACAATATTTCCAGTATGCAACAACATCACAAACACAGCTCAGAGGTGATGTTTGGCAAATATTTGAAATCTGGTGACAGCATCAACCTGCAGCTTTTGGTGCATCCATTTTGGCTACACCTTTCAGTTTTCTCTTCATTCAGGGGTTGTTGCTTTCCTCCACTGAGCAACAACCTCTACCTGAGTAGGGACACTCTCTTTCTGTTCAAGAATAAGATAGAGACACATTCAGCAAAATGAGTTCTCTGTGAGATTTGGTGAGGTTTTATCAGTGCTCTTTTGGACATCTGTGGTGTGATTTGAGCAGGAACATGACTGTGCAGAAAAGATAGAAGATGAAAACTGTATTCAGCGTTTTAAATTGACAGGTGACTGTGCTGTGTTGGTCCAAGAGGAAAAACCACTGATGATGTACTCTGTGTGAGTGAAAAGTTGAGCTCAATCTCTATCAGCATTTAGAGGTTAAACAACTCAACTGTTTCTACTTTGTTATCCTGATCAAACACCTGAACAAAGGAAACAATTACACTAAAATGTAATGTCTGTGTTTTCACAATACTCATCAAAGTGATGTGGGTCTCATGATTCCTGGTGTCAATTGGTGTTTTACAGGATACACAGAGCTGGGACACTGATTCAAGAATCTAAGGCCATTTTTTTCCACCCCTGCTCCACACCTTTATAGACGGTGGCTCTCTGCAGGGAGAGATGGGGTGTGACTTGGCAGCATCCCTGAATTGCTTCCTGGCCAGAAAACATCCATATGGTGGAGACGAAGCAGTCACCTCTAAAACAAAAAAGGAAATTAGTCTGAAATATGAGGAAAGGTTTCTGAAGAAAACATGAACCTGTTTATTACTAACCATTTTGATCAGTTCAGGGAGTTCACATTCCAAAGAACACACCTGTATGGCCTTGCTGTATTGCACTTGAATGGCTCAAGCTGTGACATTAATTAAATTCAGAGAGATGATGAGTGAAAATGAGTTTCCCTCTGTGTATGAAAGCCACTGGATGAGTGCTTCAGTCCACTGAGCCAACTTGTATCTTGTTCGTCTGATCTGTGTTCAGTGGTTGTTCGTCTAGCTTATTCTGAGTACACAGAGCAATGAAGGAGCAACAGCACAGCAGGCTTTTAACTTCAGTTAGATATTCCCACTTTTAAATGTGAGTTAAATGATCCACTGAAGTCTTTCCCTTTAAACTAAAGAAGACTCGGATAAACAAAGATCCAGATAAATTTGACTAAAACACCTAATTAACCAGAACAATCAGGTAGCAGCAAAAGGCCATATTATCCACAAAGGTCTCTCTGTTCAAGTAGTTTTGATTGTACTTGGTTCTTGTTTTGTTTTCGTAAGTGACATAAAAAGTTATGAAAATGCCTGCCATAGCTGTGCAGGTCTGTGAAAGAGGAGTCTAAGTATTGGCATTGAATCTATTGACACCCAGACAATGTGTGGTACTTGGCAAATATATATATATATATATATATATATATATATATATATATATATATATATATATATATATATATATATGTATACTCAACTTTGAACTTTCTTTATATATATATATATATATATATATATATATATATATATATATATATATATATATATATATATATATAAACAGAAAGCCAACTTGCACCCCTCATCCTGTGCTGCTCTCCAAGTGCTCAAAAGCAAATGAAAGCTTCACCCTCGTTAGGCAAAAAAACTTAATCTGTTTGGCAATTTAATTGTCACTATGGCTGTGTTTTTTTCTCTCTACAAACATCCCAATACAACCAAACCATTACCATACAGGCAGAAGAGAGGGTTTGGGGCAGACTGACACTGACACACATCTATAGAGGCCCAGAAGTGAGGATTGAGCAGGATAATTCCCGTAAAAATTGACATTTAAATTTTCAGGAAAATCCTGAAGACTCAACCTTTAAAGCAGCGTTGTTTAATAAAATGTTAGCTTGAGCATGAAAAATTGATGACGTTAATGTAAAGTTTGATGGATTCATTGATGTGATTTTTGGTTCTAGTCAAGAGAGGAAAGATCTTGACAAACAAAAAAAAGCTTGTGTGTCTGTGTGTGTGTGTGTCTGTGTGTCTGTGTGTCTGTGTGTGTGTGTGTGTGTGTGTGTGTGTGTGTGTGTGTGTGTGTGTGTGTGTGTGTGTGTGTGTGTGTGTGTGTGTGTGTGTGTGTGTGTGTGTCATTCAGCCTCCTAATAGCCTGTTAATCCTTGCTGAATGAATGAATTTATCTGAAATCATGGCTCCACAAAGCTTCAGTAATGCTTTTACGGTAAACCGACACTCTGCTTTCTATTTGCGCTGCTTAATGATTCAGAGCTCTGAGAGCAGACACGAGCATTCAGTTTCGTTTGTTTTGTTGCCAAAGACATTGTTTACCAGCAGGGAGACTGAAGGAAAACACACAAACAGAATGACGAGACGTGGTAGCTTGACTTCAATGGTGACCAGTGTTTATCTTTTCATTTAACAGCAGAGCACACTGAACCAAAGCTCATTGTTCAGTTTGGGTTGAACTGCAGAGTGAATTAGAGGCTTCTCTGGAAAGGAAGCAGGAAAAAAAAGGCAAAGAGTCTCAATTCAAGGAAAAGGTATTATTCCATCATGGTATTGGAGGTCATTGCCATGGGCTCCACTGAGACTGGCTCGAGCTGCTGGTCAGTTCTCTGTCCTACTACTGCTGGACTTGTCTGCTGCTTTTGACAAAGTAAACCATCAAATCCTCCTCTCCACACTCTCTGAACTTGGCATCTCAGGATCTGTGCTGTCATGGTTCAAGTCCTACCTCACAGGCAGATCCTTCAGTGTGTCATGGTGAAAAGAAGTGTCTAACTCACATGGCTTATCAACAGGGGTGCCCCAGGGTTTAGTGTTTGGTCCCCAACTCTTCGCCTTATACACCACCTCACTTGGCGCAGTGATCCACTCTCATGGCTTTTCCTACCACCTACCACCAGTGTGTGAAGGAATGCCACTCAGCTAAATCTGACCAAAACTGAGCTCATTGTTCTTCCTGCTTGTCCCTCAGTTCAACCACAGATCATTGTCCTGCTTGATTCCAATCAACTTGTGCCACAAACTCTGCCAGAAATCTGGGTGTCATGACTGATGACCAGCTGACCTTTATGGCTCACATGGCCTCGATTGCTTGATATTGTCAATATTCCCTCTATAGCATCAGGAGGATCAGACCCTTCCTGACTCAACAGGCCACACAGCTTCTGGTACAGGCCCTTGTGATATCACGCATCGACTACTGCAGCTCCCTCCTGGCAGGCCTCCCTGTGTGAACATTTAAACCTCTGCAGATGATCCAGAATGCAGCAGCACGTCTGGTCATTAACCAGCCCAAAAAAGCACGTCACCCTGCTGTTAATCTCTCTTCAATGGCTTCCGGTAGAAGCTCGAATCAAATTCAAAGCTCTTCTTCTGGCTT
This sequence comes from Halichoeres trimaculatus, assembly GCF_033239565.1. Classification (NCBI taxonomy): domain Eukaryota; kingdom Metazoa; phylum Chordata; class Actinopteri; order Labriformes; family Labridae; genus Halichoeres; species Halichoeres trimaculatus. The sequence continues at coordinate 14,324,604 of NW_027437187.1, read as the reverse complement.
ACAAAACATTGACAAAGACGGCTCCTGCCTACCTGGGGTCCTTCATCCAGGTCTACACTCCTTCTCACCCACTACACTCTGCTTGTGAAAGAGGCCTGGTGCTCCCAGCCCTGCGCGGCTCTGAATCTCTAGCCAGACTCCTCTCCTCTGTTGTTCCCAAATGGTGGAATGAATTACCTTAATCTATATGGTCCGCAGAGTCCATTTCTACTTTTGAGAGATGTTTGAAGACTCATCTGTTCAGGAAACACTTGAGCACTTCATCTGACCCATCTCCTCTTTGTCCTCAGGTATTCTCTTGATTGATTAAAATAGTCATGATTCACCAATGAATTAAAAAAAATTTATATTCATAAATGTTTGTTGCAATGAACTTTGATTCAAATCCAGATTCAGATTATAGTCAAACAAAACAGACAGACAGAAATTCCCCTCTTCTTTGGGTGCTGTTTGATTGCACACAAGGACAACAACATGACAAACAAACACCTTTTTTATGCCTTGGAAATGAGCTCAAACACAAATCAAATACACAATTGTGTAAAAGTGCAAGTACAATATTATAATTTGCATGTCATTGTTGTGCAATGCTAAGCTGACTTTTCTTTTAGGAAGTAAACTAACCATCATATTTTCTGTGTTTTTTTTTTTCAGTGGTGAACTCTGAAGATAAGACCCTAGGACTCCATCAGCAAAATCTCCAGAAACAAAAACAGGACTGAGTCAAACCCACAGTCAGACACAGAGAGCCCCATGAGCCAATTGATGTGCAAGATACACTTCCTCACCCAGTAAAACACAACTGAAAGCTGCACAGCACACAAGGTGACTTTGTGATGCCAAATATTGACACTGTTATCTGAGAGCAGCAGTGAAAGTGAGTGAAACACCAAACCAGAAACAGCTTGAAGCCATAAACTTTGTGAAAGAGAAGCTGTTAGCCTAGCAAGCCCAGTTAGCCAAGATGGCTGACCACTATCAGAACAACATGTACCACCAAGGAGGGGGCGACGGGTATGGGACGTATGGAGAAGGTGGTGGCCATGATGGATATGGTTACCAGGCTGACTACCCTCCCCAGGAGGAGGATGCAGCGAGTGATGCAACTGAAGGACACGATGAGGAGGATCAGATGTACGAGGGGGAGTATCAGGGGATCCCACATCCGGATGATGTGAAGGCTGCAAAGAGAGCTGCACGGTGAGACACAGAATATGTTTTCATAATGCATTCTATCATTTATTATTGATGGATGTTCTTTATCTTACATAAAATTAGTGAAATCTCACCCTCTAAGAGCCATGATAAAACTTGGCTTTCAGTTCCTGAGTCATGCAGTATATGATCTTTGTTTACTCATTATTTTATTATGTATGTGGGATGTTACTGCTGTAACTGAAGCAGAAATTTTAACTTAAGTATTTTAAAATACGAAGACATTCTCATACATGAACACTGCCACAGTGTCTCAGTGAATATATTTTTCTGCAGTTTGCATGCCTGGTGCACCTCAGGGGTCAGCATTTTAGGGATTTTGGAGGCTGAGCATCAGGTGGACAGGCAGAGTAGAGGATACTTGTGAAGCAGGGAATGTTCTACTCAGTAAGTGACCACATGTGGCCCGCAAGCAGCTGCCAAGTGATTAGAATTCAGGTCCGATGAGAAATACATTTTTACTAACACTGACAAATTCTTACAAAAATGTCAACATTATTACAAATATTGACAGCAATACCTGTCGTAACCTAGCAACTAACCCAATGCATTGTGACATTGAGCAGGTATGTTTGAAAAGTTAACAATAGCAGTACTACAAAGGTGAAAATAGCATGTCTCTACCCCAAAACGAGAAAATCGGCAAGAAAAATAGTTAAATCCTGTGTGGACTGCAGCTGTTTTGTTTTATTTTCTTATAGTATTGTTATATGATTGTTTGATTTGTATTCTCTGAAAGAGCGGGCAGATACCATACGAGTTTTTCTTCTCTCTGCTCCTTTTCATTCAGTTTTGGGGATCTTTTATTTTTTCTTTGTTTCAATTTTTATTTATAAAAGAATGAAATAAATAAGATAAATAGATAAATAAAATAAAATTTGTCTATTGGCCAAAAACCAAACCAATGTGTTTGCTCTACAATGAGTGCGTTGCAGTGCTGAACAATTATAATGTCTGTGGACACACACTTAAAAACATGCTGAATCTCGGACAAACTTTCTTAAGGGATCTCATGAGGCGGTGGCTAAAATTCAGAGCTTGACTGTGTCTTAAAACTGGAACTGTACTGTAATAAAGCAGACTTCCATAGCTCAGGAGAGGACCACAGCAGCTCAACTCTGCTGCTGAAAATGTCCGGCCCAGCTCATGTCCTTAGTGGGAAATCCGTCCCAACCAAATTTTTATTTGAACAGCCTTTCTGTAGATTGTGACACAGATCTTGTTTTAAAGTTATTTGCAATGGGCACACCTCTAACAAAGATAGGCCTGTAACTGTGTAGGTGCTACAAAATTGCTACGTGCATATCAACATCTTTGTGTGAAGGAATTTTCATAGTTCATAGAGGCTGGAGTGTTAACATGTCACTGGTCTCAATATCAATGTTAGAAGAAAAAAAAAAGTCTGGGGAGATTAGTAAGAAAGACAAAAACAATCTGTGCTAACATTCTTGTAGTGCACCTGCTGAGGAAGGTCCATGGATTTTAAAAGACGAATAAGTACAAATTTAGAAAAAAAAGTCTGATCTTTGAAATCCAACAGAATCACATTATCCTTTTATCAAAGGGCTTGAAATCGTTTGATCTGGCATCCATCAGAACAGAAAATCTGTCAGGAAGAATTGATAATGGCTTACTTCTTTATACTTGATCTGTCTTTCATCTTTCTTTCTATAAGGGCTAAAAGTCAAACAGCTGGCAGCGCAGCCTCTGAACTTGCAGAGTTATCCGAACAGTACGAGGACATCATGGAGGACTGTGGACATGGGAGGTTCCAGTGGACACTCTTCATCGTGCTAGGCCTCGCTCTGATGGCTGACGGAGTTGAATGTTTTGTGGTCGCCTTCGTTCTGCCATCCGCAGAAAAAGATTTGTGTCTGTCCAATGCGGAGAAAGGAATGTTGGGTAAGGGCTTTCATGATTTATCCTTGCTTACAGAGTCTTTGTGGGGACTGTTATTTGTGCTGCTGTCAGCAGATCAGGATTTGTGTTCTGATGCCCTGATGTGTTGATTCTCTGTGGTTGGTCTAACGCTGCCTGAACAGAGGAACAAATCTGCCTGTGTATCCGTCTGGAGAAACATGATGATGAAGAAACATATCAATGGGTTGCTTTACACCACACATGACACGTGCATCCAGGATTTGTGTGACCTACATTGAGCGGAGAGCAAATAAAGACAAGCAGCTTATCAGCCAGGCTAAAAGCATGTAGTGCCAGGGCATGAGCAACAAGACCAAAACATCTTATGAAGAGATTTAATTATCGATTATCATTATCATTACAAAGTGAATCACAGCAACAGCTGAAAAAGCTGGATTAGGAAATTGATAATTGGTATAAATGTATCATGTTTGTGAAACCACTAACAGCAAAGGGAAATGAAAATTAAAAGAAAGTCCGGTCAAATAGGATGTGTCTGACTGCAACAGTCTGGAGAATTGTGTGTTTCGGGTGAAACATTCATCAAACCAATTCCAGCCTGATCTGTCAATTCCTTTGAAAGCCATCTGTGTTTGGAAACAGGCATGTGGATATTTACACTTCAGATTTAAGTCCTCTGTTAGGAAACACATCAGACTCCTGCTGACTCATGCAACCTCTCTCTTTTCTTCTTCAGCTGGGCTCCTGTACACACAGGACACACACCAGCCACTGAATGAAATATGGCCATGCACCAGTAGATCTAATGCCCACCACAGCAATCCCATTACAGAGGCTCGGTGTGTCTCTTTAAATCAAGAGAGATGCTACATAAAAGGATTACTACTATTTTCTAGACTGTCACTCCCTACAGATGAGGTCAACTCAACTACATTATTTGGTTAATTTAGACTATTTAACCAATGCTCTGCTATTTAGGGTTAGTTTAATGTTATTAGTGCAGCACTAGTCAAAAGAAACAAAGAACATATAGTCAAAGGGTGTAATTGTTTAAAAGGTAGGGTCTACAGGGCAGAGCTCCTCCTCTTTGGATCATTGCCAGCGGCAGCCATAGACTGCATAAAACATGGACGTAGCTTCTGGATGTCACCTGTCTGTTACTGAAACTGTGAAATGAAGCCAATCCGTGGACGCCGGCTGTGAGTTTTTCTTCAAGCAACTACAGGGTGCCCGCCAGTCACATGACTTAAGCTGTGCCTCTGATTGGAAAATCAAGCAATCCTAATAACTTCTAAACTGCAGAGATAGAAAAAAGTATGTGCCGATAGTGAAATCAGCGTTTCAGACCCAAGACGTTTTTTGAACCAGGCTGTAAATATGCTTTTTAATGCCCTGAACGTCTGTTTTTATGACTGGGTGTGTACATGACTTCCGGTCTTTCTGCAGCCAGCCTCAAGCAGAATCTCGATTAACAGCGACTTTTAGCACTTCTGCATAGGGTTAATTTTTACTAGCCCGATGTTGCCCCTTGGCGACAGCACACACCCACAGCCTCTGACCGAAGCTACATAAACACACTCCCCAGCTCAGCAACCACATGTAGCATCGTGTGAGAGATCAAGAGTCATGCATCTAACTCAGTTTGTTAGCACAAGCTAATCACTGGTATTTTACACATACCTGCTCAGGAGAAAGCCAACTTGCATTGCTCTTCGTCCTATGCTGCTCGCCAAGAACCCGAAAGCGAGTGAAAGTCAAGCCAAGCTTCACCCTCGCTTAGGAAAAAGCTTTATTTGTTTGGCATTTCATTTCACTTTGGTTGTGTGTTTTTTTTCCATGCTATGTCCACTATCGTAGCCGCTCAGTATAGCTTCTTTCACTTGCTTTTATCAACATGCAAAGTCACTTGTGCTCTGGCCGCACTGTGATTGGCTAAAATAACCTCACTTACGCTTGGCCCAGAAACGTCCCAATACAACCAAAACATCAACATATGGGCTGAGGAGGGGGTTGAGGCAGACACTGACACAGACACTGACACACATTTGTATAGAGACCCATAGGAGAGGATTAAGCCTGATAAAATAATGATAATAATAATAATTATAATAATAATAATAATAATAAAAAACAATCAAAAAAAGAAAAAGTGAAAACACATAAATCACAAGAATACAGTACCGTATTTTCCGCACTATAAGGCGCACCTAAAAGCCTTCAGTTTTCTCAAAAGCCGACAGTGTGCCTTATAATCCGATGTGGCTTATATATGGATCGATATTGATTAATCATGGCTACTGTAGTCAGGGGGCAACGTCGGAGTAACAGCGGTAAGCAGTAGAACCTGTAAAGAGGAATTCTGCTAAGTGCTAACATTAGCTCACAGGCTGGCCCGGGCTTCTTCTCTTGTTTATTGTTAGAGCAATATAGCGCCCCCCAAAGGTCTGGCATTTGAACTGATCTCTGGAAACAGCTGTAGTGGATGGCAGAAATGGCTTCGTCTTTACAGCACACTTTTTTTGAAAACGGCACAGAAAATAGTTGGATAGGAAAATGTGCAGCTCCGTGAGGATGTAGCCTGAGTTTGACTGACTTATTAACTGTTTTGTTGACATTTCCCTTTAGCGCAGCTCCATCTAGTGGATGCATAACGCAACCCCAGCCACTACTATAGCTTCTACTCTATGCGCCTTATAATGCGTCTATATGAAAACAGTTTTCAAATAGGCCAGTCATTGAAGGTGCGCCCTATACTCCGAAGTGCCTTGTAGTGCGGAAAATACGGTAAATGTTTTTTGTGCTATTTCAGTTGGTCAAAGTAATGGAGCAGTAGAGTGCAGAGGCTGCATTCAATAGGTTAAAGGTCAAATCAGCAATTTAGGCCTCAAAAATGTTCTTATGCTACATTAACAAAATACATATACACCATTTAAACTGTCATTTTCCCTTTTGTTGTTTTTGTGCTTGACTCAGAGCCTCCCAGTGTGTATCCTCTGTTCTTTACCAAGAGCTTCAGATACGGGGGAGTTTAAATCACTGAGGGTCTGACATAGACACCACAAACAACACTTCTTGTAGGCAAGGCAGCACATTTATTGTAAACACAGGCAGCTGAGGATAATCAAAAGTTCTCTATCTTCCTCTCCTTTTTTGTTCCCTCCTGCTTCCCTCCCCCTCAGCTCTCCCACCTGTCCTCGCTTTGGTCCAGAGCCGTGATTTCAATAAGACTGTGTTTCTTTGTTTGTGTGAGTCAGCAGACAGCTTGGGAGTGATCGATTCTCTGACCTTGGAAAGAGCTTAACAGCATTTCAGGGGACAAACTTTGAAACAGATACACATCATAGCTATCCTTACAGAGCTAAAGGACCAAAGAAGCCAAAATCTGTCATGATGAAAGTCTAAGTGTGAATTTGTTTTTGAATGATGTGTTTTGTTAAGCATGCAGATTGGGTTTTATTCTTGTAGAGCCAGTAAGATTAGTCGCACAGTCAGCTCTCCCCTGTTGCATGGCCATCTGCAGACTGGGCTGTAACCATGCCAGCACTGGTCTCTGGCACAAGTTAGGGATACACTTGGCTGAGGCAGAAGCACAATGTTCATCAAGGTCCTAAAATTTACAAACCAAATTGAACAAAGAGGGCTGTCATCACTTTGGGAAAATTCACCCTACAGCTTTCAGAAATGTCTCCAATAGGTAATGGTGCAATGAGTCACACTGGTTTGGGGTTACTTTTGAAATCTTCAGTAAACAATCAGTGAGGGCATCCCAATGCTTAATCCTCACAAAAGATATGTGATTGTTTTTAAGTCTATGCATTTTCTCTTCCCATGTTTAGGGGTCAATGAGGAAAAAATACAACAAAGTTCAACCACGGTAGATTGTTCTAGCCTGTAACCTAAGCTGCACGGGATGTCTGATTTTAGGTCTTTTTTTTTTCTCCAATGACTAATACTAGTTTGGTTTTTCTGGATCTGTGAAATGATGGATGCATATGGAGAGCAAAAGCAGGCAGAACACACAGACACACAGCTGTGGTGACATCCCAGCTTCAATCAACAGATACCTCATGGTTTATTGATCTCAGTGATCACATCCCAATTTGTCATTGTTTTCTGGTTTGTAAGGTCTGACAGGTTGAGAAGGTGCTGACAGAGTGCAGGAAACAGTGAGTGGTGGACACACTGAGAGAGGAATTGTCAGACCTTGCACTTGCTCTCATAGATTGATAAAAAAGAAAATGTACAGACAGAAAATGTATGACTTATTAAAACTTGATTCTAATGTGTGAGATCACCTGTTTTCTCTCACCTATTTGTTTGCAGGTCTGGTGGTTTTCCTCAGCATGATGGTCGGTGCGTTCTTGTGGGGCGGACTGGCAGATAAAGTTGGTCGCCGGCAATGTCTTATCGTGGCTTTAGCCATAAACTGCGTCTTTGCCTTCCTGTCCTCATTCGCTCAGGGCTACGGCTTCTTCCTCTTCTTCAGGCTGCTGTCTGGCATTGGGTAATGCTCCTTTACACACACACACACACACACACACACACACACACACACACACACACACACACACACACACACACACACACACACAAAAAAAAAAATTACTTAGAATGATATGATACATCTGGTGTGTAAAAGATGCCATCAATTATAACTAGATAACACTAAAATAAACTGCATATTTTTGTCAACTGTCTTTAAAAATGTGTAAAAATGTGTTGCCTGTTTTAAATTGAAAATGAAGTATGTATGAGCAACGATTGATACACAGTCTTAGTCATTTAACACAGCCCTAAGTTTTCTTTAGTAAGCATCATTAAGAATTTAGTGGTGTGGGAAGTCCAATCTGCAAACAATCCACTGGACCCTGTGTTTCAAATGTGATCAAAACTAAATGGCAGTAAAATGCATTAGAAGCATTCACGTCTGACTAAATCAGGGTTTTTTTTAATAGTTCCATATTATGCTCCTTTTCTGCAGTTTAATATAGATCATTGATGTCTTCATGAAATGTCTCACATTTCCAGGGTCAGAGGTTTGTTGGTGGATGGTTGGTAATGTGCCTGGATTCAGGACCAGTCTATTCGCTAGCCCTCTGTTGTACTGTCCAAAGTTGGAAAAGCAGTCGACCGTGAAGTGACGAGCACACACATGCACAGTTTTACTGAGTGTAGCTGACACATTTCCTTGATAAATGAACTCTAGCCACTTAGTCTTGTCTTCTTCCGAGATGGGAAGCTTGAGCATGGAACTGACAGGCTGTTTACAGCCAAAAACAGAGCAGTGATGGCTCTTCAACTTTGAACAGCAGCAAGGAGGGGGGAAGTATCAGCTCCGGTGTACCAATCAGGTCAGACTTTCTCCTGATTGGTCAAATAAAGGGAATTGCTGACATCGACAAATCCCAGAAATTCCAAACGGCTCGTTTTAGGTCAGGATTTTACATTCACAAGCTCTTCTAAGTACAGGTTTTGACATTAAATATCACATTTTGTGTGCTGGAAGGAAAGCCAAACACCCACAAATTTCACTAAAAAACCTAATAAGGTGATTTTTGCATAATATGGGACCTTTAAATATAAGAAGGCGTATGCTCACAACAGATTCAGGTGAAACTGGGGACCTTTTGGTGTGCAGTCAAAGCTAGACCACTGAGCTTTAACCTCCCACGGCCTCTAAAAATACACCAGCTGATCATAAACATCATTGATTGTGCATTGCTTTTGGTTTAAATTACTAACGTATCAGCACAAACCCACAGCTCGTTCTGCATTGTAAGGAACATTTGACCCCGTTTGAGGTGTTTAAAAACATCTGAATTGCTTGTAACAAAACAGTGAAAAAATCTGCAAGTGGGGTAAGAGAAATGTGCTTGTCAAGATTAGAATAATGTCTTAACACAAGTACAGTTGATTTTTTTTTTTTTTTTACTCGTTTCAAGCATTCAGACCTCACTCTAGTCTTTAAATAACTTGAAACAAGACTTTTTTCTGGACTGGTCCAATTTGTGTCTTATATTAAGACTAAAAAGACGTTTTTTACTTAAAATAAGACAAAAACACTTGATAAGATTTCTTTTTCTTTCTTTTTTTTATTGCAGTGTACTTTTGTTAACAAGGCAGGTCATTAAAAACAGTATAGCATAAACTCATTGAGGAGATTTGTTGGGCCTTACATGCCAGGATATGAAATTTGAGCTGACTGATCACATTATTTACAGAAAAATTAGAGCTACTTAAAGAGGATGTTCAGTGTAAGGAGAAGATGTCGTGTCTTGTTGAACTGATCTCCATAAATCTGGAGAGATCTTTCACTGTGTTGACACAGTCACAGTTGACTGGCAGTGCAAAAAAACAACAACAAATATGATGTTGACCTTGCAGCACAGCTCATACTGAAGAATAAATGTCTTCTATGTATGCAGTTGAAGAACACATAATCCTTTCATCCTAAAGCCCATCCGACTGTATCTAGGTGATTTTGGTGGTATGACTAATTTGTCTTCATACCTTTGAAGGAATGTAATATTAGCCAGCTCATGGTGAGAACAGTGAGAGTACAGTGTGAAATAATCATGAAGCAAACCCAGGTGTTGGATCTTTAATTCTGTCATTCAGAGCCATCAATGTGAAATATTCCCTGTGGCAACATTTAGTTTCACTCCTCCTGTCTTTAAAGGCTTTGAAAGTGCCACACAGTGTTTTTAGCTGTTGGATGTAGCTTTTTCAAAATATGGAGATCAGCTAACAATTCAAACCCCACACAGTTCACATCCAGAGTGCAGTTCGTGTTTCATCGCAGTGATACAGCAAAGTGTTCCTTCTCAGAATAACTGTGGTCCCCAGAGAGCCTCACTGACTCAGAAACGAGGTCACAGACTGAGCACAGCACAGTGGAAGTGATACACAGCTTTTCACCACAACACTGTTCTCCTCATAGGTGGATTATTTATCATGCAGCACGCTTTGTTCTCAATATGACATGTCTGTCTAATATTTGACATATACGTGCTTCTTCGTGTGTTCAGTGCACTAAATATAGAACAGATTTTACTCTAAAGTAAGCCAAATGCAATCTGCACCAATGCCATCCCAGCTCATATCAGAGTGGTGATCTGATGACAATACGGCAAAAGCTAAAAAAACAGAAGTGCTGATTTCACGAGTTGGCAAGCCTTGAAAAACTGATGCCATGTAAATCATGGGGAAAATTATTAGTTTTGTGGCACCAAAGTCAGCCAGAGTGAAGCTTTGTAATTTATTATCTCTTGTTGAACTAAAACCAACCAAAAACAGAGGAAAAGGGTGCTACTCAATGAGATGCTCTCAGGTTTACTACAGAAAGACAGCATTTACGCTGCAGACTTAAACTCTTAACATTCAGTATATGCCTGGCAGAAGAGGACATCCATGTTTGCAGCAGGTTAATACCAAACACTAACAAATAAAATGGCATGATTGGCAGACATCAATAACCTATGATTCCTGATGGGTTTCAGTTTTTTATTCCAAAAGGAGCATTTTCAAAGCAGCATTGATCAAACTTGATCGCCTGGACTTAATAGTGATTTTGATCTTGTTGTGGTCGAACATGTAGATCAAAGAAATAATGATTGTGTGGCTATAAACACGGCTTTTGTTTTTGTGCATCTGGTCTGTGAATTTGTCACAAAGAAAATATCTGAAATCAATAATATCCTCACACTCACTCATCCCTCCACAGAGAAAAACAGTTTCAAGCTGATTTTGTGTTTGGTATCAAGTTGGAAATAATGATTTAACAATTATTATTAACACTTTCTATTGTTTTATCTCTCTCTGTCTATTGTTGTTTTCTTTGTTTTCTTCTCAGCATTGGTGGCACAGTGCCGATCGTGTACTCCTACTTCTCTGAGTTTCTTCAGATGGACAAGAGAGGAGAGCATCTGTCCTGGTTGTGCATGTTTTGGATGATTGGTGGGATCTATGCTTCGTTCACAGCCTGGGGAATCATACCCAGATATGGTAATATATATACTTTTTTTTTTTTTTTAAGTCAAAGGGAACATATATCAGATTCTAAAGACGTGTAAGCAGCAGTCAAGTCCGAAACAAATACCCCTAGAAATAAAGTATACTGTATCGTATCGTATCGTATCGTATCGTATCGTATCGTATCGTATCGTATCGTATCGTATCGTATCGTATCGTATCGTATCGTATTGTATTGCAAAAATGAAGAATAGATAGCTGCTTCTTAGAATAAAATTAGTCATTGAAAATTTTTGTCTGGCCTTGCAAGTAGGAAAAGGGAGATCTAATTGAACGATAATACAACAGACTGTGTAATGACTGTGTCTCGACTTTCTTAGGCTGATTTATAAACTAAAAGTGACAGAAAATGCATTTTATTTGATATTCCTTTGTAATCTACATGGCTCCCTTTACAGGGATAATTCTGCACATTGAGGTGATTTAGCTATTTACTTTAATTGTTTAATCCTGGTTATTGATGCATTCTAGTAAGACTCTAGGAAATATGTGTTTAAAGTGTGTCCCCTCATCTTTACTTAAACACTGGTACATTTTCAGCTCTTCACTGGCCGACTAAACTAAGTTTTGAGGTACCATGCATAGAGAAAAACAAATGGGCTGTAGGACTGCTGTTTTAAGGTGGTGTGGTATGATCAGGAATCATGTCATGTGAGTGAAAACGTGTGTGATTGTGTTCACAGGCTGGGGCTTCAGTATGGGCACTGAGTTCCAGTTCCACAGCTGGCGGGTGTTTGTCCTGGTTGCGGCTCTTCCTGCGATTGCCTCTCTGGTTGGACTCACCTTCATGCCTGAAAGCCCTCGCTTCCTCCTGGAGGTGAGTCTGTGGAGATGACACCCAAACTGAAAATGGGGGTGCAGAGAAACGACCAGCAGTCCACAGTTCACATGGCTCTGAGGAAGTCACCAAACATTAACAATCCTGTGTAGAAATGAACTAAATTAAGTCTGTGGTGTTGTGTGTGTGTGTTGATGCAGAATGCCAAACATGATGAGGCCTGGATGATCCTGAAGCAGGTCCATGACACCAACTGGAGAGCCAAGGGGCAGCCTGAAAAAGTCTTCACTGTGAGTTCATGTCGCTACATGCTACATATCCAATATAATACAATACATATGACATAATGATAATTCACATCACACTGCAGTACTCTGCTATAGCTGCCAAAACAACTTCTCTACTAGCCTTATGGGCAGGTTCCAATCCCACTGCATTTTCTGCTTGTTTGGGCACTGGAAAACACTGAATCCAATTGTGTTTTGTTGGAGTTGAAACATAAAATGTTACGCGGCAGTGCCTACAATTACTGCAAAAAAAGAAAATAGAGGAGACTGATGACACATGGGGTGTAAGACTGTTGAATCAGAGTATGCAGAGGTAGACAGTGGTGATACCAGAAACGTTGTAAATATGATGCTTCACAGCCATGTGCCCTCTTGTTGCTAGGTACTGTACATTTTGGAGGAAGATGCACTACAGACTGTGTATGCAGGCTCCTGCAAAGGTGCAGGGCTATGCTAACATATGGCGGATGCTCCAGCGTAGATTCAGCATAGAGGTTAGACAACCTTTTTTTTAGCCATTTGTCCTGAAGATGAAGACACACACTTCATTATGTTTCAAGATTATCATGTGAATCTTGTCTTGAAGAGTGCACCAGTTTTAAGGAGGCTGTGATCCTTGTGGTGTGGTAAGATGTGGTATATAAGTATGGCACTCTTCAGGTAGCAGCTGCAGCTTTGTGCCTATGATCTAGTTGACATTAAGCGTGTTTGCTATTGCTTTTATCAAATGGTTTCACAGGCAGCAATCATAATTAGACTCCAACACATTATAATTCTGTTCTTTTAATATGATTTTCCGGACATTTTCATGTTTACCTTGTAGCTTCTTTGTTTTTTCATTTGTCATGTTGTGTTTTGTGTATGCCGTTGTCTCTGATTCCTGAAGCCAGTAGGTACATAATGTGTTGTTCTTGAGAATCCCCTGGACAAGGATCAGCTCTTATTGTTTCTTCTTTTTTTCAGGTGACTCATATCAAGGCTCCAAAGACTGCAGAAGATGAGTTTATTGAGATCCAGGCTGCTACGGGAACAGCTGTGCAGCGATGGGCTGTTCGCTCGCTAACACTCAGTAAACTGGTGTGTAAACACTCACAACACAAAAACAGAGTGCTGCTGGCAGCATGTGGGTTCAGTGGTTAGGACTGTGGTTAGGACTGAGGCCTCAGAGGAGGTAGATGTAGGCTTTATTTCTCTCTGAGTTTGTCTTTTTCCTCCCTGAGTCCCTAAGACCATCAGACCACAGGACATATAATGAACAGTCACTGCTGTTGTTCTCTGCCAGTAAAGGCCGTGATTGTTCACTACTCTACAATAACTGGAGTCTTCACTTAATCACTTTTATTTATAATCAGTGGTTTGTTTCCAGTTTAGGAACCATGCTTTTAAACCCACGTTTGGAAACTGGGAATTACTTGGGTAAGAACAGGTTAATTAAATAGTACTCTAAAAACTGTCATGACTGCACAGGACTATTATGTAGAGAGTGACACAGTTCTCATCCTCAAACACTAAGGGCTCTAATTTCGTGGCGCAGGGGGCGCAAGCCTGACCGTCTGCGCAGAGATGGGTGTGACGGCGCACCAGGGGGAGTTGTCGGCAGAGAGTCAGGCACATTTTAATGCAATAAACAATCACAGCAATCACTATTTAATGTAACAGTCTGAACCAGCATATACATTTATATCTATATTAACTGTCCCGTCACATCTGATGTCAGATTAAAGCCGTTTGTCATAATGGAAAGTTAACCTGACGGCAGCTGGAAGTTTGATGCACATCTTGCGATTAAACAATAAACAGCCTTAACATCTGATACTGAGTAAATATCTGGTTCTCTCATTTCATTTAATTCAAAGAAAAGAGGGAGAGAAAAGACGAAGAAAAAACAGACAAAATAAATGTATGTCACTCAGGATTTACCCGTGATTTCCCATATTTCTCTGTTTTAGTCTTTATTTTTAACGTGATCTAAAAAGATGGAGTACATTATTGTAAGGAGGATGAGGTGGAGACACTGGGAGAGAATACAGTATATCACCAAAGGTTCTGCTATTTGGCGATGACAAACCAGGAGTGCAGGTGGATCAAAAGTATTCTGAATGGATAAGCCAGCTGTGTAACTGTCTCTTCATTTTGTACTCCTATTAATGACAAAGGAACAGATTAAATCTGTCCCGGGAGCTGGCCCACACGGTGACGCGCTTAGTGTCCTCTGATGTGCTCCGCTGTCTGTTCTCCTGCTGAAGGGACAGCAGCTCTGACCGTCTCTGCTATCGGGTCTTTCCAGCACACTTTTTGCAGTGGCGGGGATCAGTCAGACCAATCAGACGCTGCGCCTCAGCTGCAGGGCATTTAAAGGCGAGGAGAGGCGCTCATTTGTTTGGTGAAGACAGCGCTCGGCTGTGTGAAACCCACTCACGGCTTTTCTCCTCCCTCTGCCATTTTCGTGGAGGGAGGCGTGGACGCACTCCTCTGCGCCTTCAGTGTGCCTCTCTTGGCACTGCAGGAAACTTGCAAAGTGCACCGGTCACACCCTGTCCGAAGGCTGCCGCAGGGCAGGTGCGCCTGCGTCTGGTCAACGAAATTAGAGCTCTAAGTCTTTTTTTACTGAGAGTCACAGATTTTCAAACAATAACTGTCTTGTCCAGTTGATTTAGTGTTCACTGGCAGGTTATTAAGTTTCCCTGACAAGCACAACACAACAACACCCTGTCTTGTGTCTGTTTTATTTTTTTTTGGTCTCAACTGTCAAATTCATTTTAAGAACTACTGCGTGAATCTGAAATATTTTAGTTCCTTGTCCACAGCTGTGTGTTTTTTTCTCAGGTGTTGAGGAACGTGGCGTCTCTCCTGTCCGCAGAGCTTAGGTTTGCAACGCTCTTCATGGCTATTATCTGGTTCTGCATGGCTTTCAGGTGAGCTCACAGTCCTCGTACGGTTGTTCAGGAAAACAACACAGTTACAAGAAGTTTATTTAGACCAGGCAATAGAAATAACTACATCTCATTCTCCTGATACAAAAAACAAAGTACACAATTTTTCTTGGAGATGCATCCCCAAACATTTACCTACCTCTTTTTATTGTAGTTACTACGGTCTGTCTGTGTGGTTCCCTGATATGATCAAACATCTTCAGTATGAGGAGTACGCATCCAAGGTCAAGGTAAAGTGCACAACTAATAAACATACTCTGAAAAGAATTTGATCTCAACTACAGAGGTTAAATGTCAGTGGTTTGTAAATACCTGTGAGATCATTTCAAGTTCATGTCCCTGTTTAGGTCTTCCATAGAGAACGTGTGGAGAACTTCCATTTTAACTTCTCATTAGAGAACCAGATCCATAAAGAAGGGGAGTACATCCGTGACAAGTAAGTCTGAGCAGCTGTGTCCCAGCAAGAGGCACAAACGTAGGAAGGTTCATGTCGTTTCTTTGTTGGAAACACTTCAGAAAAAAAACATGTTCTCCTCAAAAGGTGCTTTGATAGAGAGCACCAAGGTGAGCCAAAAGAAGGATAACAGAGAGCAGCAGCTGCCTACTCACCCCCTCTGTGATACAAGCAAACCAAAAAGAAGCAGGTGTGCTGATGTTATTTATAACCCTCCACCACCACCATTCACAGGGTTACATAAAACTGTTCTTTGTAACCACTCTGAAAAAATAACCAATCCCTGAATTAATGATAGAATAAACTATATATGTAGTTTTCATTTGCTTAAGTTGTTCAAGTTTATTTATACAACTAAGGGATGTAAGGGAATGTGTAGTGAAGTGGTGGTTGTGCAAATTCAAGCCCAGACAGAGTGAGCAGGACCTCTACACAACGAGGAAGAAATCTCTATCTGTCATTTCATTCTCAGATATGTCAGTTTGACAAAATGTGTTTTGCATGCTGTGTTTTCTTTTGCATGTTACATATCCATAAAGCATTTGCTATATAATTACAGAGGTGTTAATTGCATATGCTAATGGATAAAACTGAAAACCATTGAGCCACACTGTGAAGACAGTAAACCTTGTACGGTTTATGAAGGCTTCGCACTGTTATCACGACTGTTGGATACCATGAGCAGTCTATACTATGATGTACACATACATATGCTAGAAGTTTCTCTACATGAAGTGGGTAAAGATACACCCCCTTATTTTGTTAAAGCACATGGATGACGCCCCATAGACAGAGCTGCTAAACTGCTCCAGTCCAAATGAAAAACTAGCAGCTTGCAGCTCCTGGTCTACAACAGACTGAATCCTGCCCGTTAGCAGCAATAGGATTAGAGAAGGTAAAGTTTACTTCCTGTCTGTGTCCAAAACGTAGGAAACAGTATGTAATCCAGCAGTTTACAGTTACAGCAGAGTCCACAGTGGCACTTAGCTTAGTTTCAGAGCTGTGTCTTGATACTCTGGCCAGATAATGGGGGAAAAAATAGATATTAGAAGTGCTCCAGTGTAACTTTATAATCAAAGTATTTCTATCCACTAATATTTTAGCAGACCTCGTTTTGAAGAAAACACTAAGTTACAGCAGATGGGTTTCAGGGTTTACTGTTCTCCAATGCTGAGGCGGTCATTGCACATAACAACCCGGCCTGGGATGTCACAAGCAAAGACTGCATGGCTCTGTCATTTACAATTGTATGTCATGACCCAAAAATTCCCCCACCAGAGGTGCCGCCATTATGCAGCCAGGGACTTGTGAAAGAGACTGAGTAAAGCTGGGTGACAAAATATACATTTTTTCTTTCGAGAGTCTAATCTCTTCTTGGCTTTCCCTCTGGACATTTCTTAATGTTCCCAAATAAACACTCAAAAACGGCAATTGTCAATTATCATTAAGCGTGACGTAAAGCCTCATTTTTAACCTCTAATAACAAATGAAAATGAAACTTCAGAAAAAAGAGGACTTGAAAACAAGGCAGCCCAATAATATCTTAACATCACCACAGCATACGGATGTGAAACCACAGCTCATCTGAAATGACTGGAGAGATGGGTTTTTTGATCTATACTGCAGCCAGCCACCAGGGGGAGCAGTTTTTGTAGCAACACCACTTGGAGCCGAGCAAAGTGGTATAAGTTAGAATGTAACTTAGGCTGACAGCTTTTATTGTGACAAAATAAGGGGACGTGTGTATAAAGACACTTCAC
Source organism: Halichoeres trimaculatus (assembly GCF_033239565.1). Taxonomy (NCBI): domain Eukaryota; kingdom Metazoa; phylum Chordata; class Actinopteri; order Labriformes; family Labridae; genus Halichoeres; species Halichoeres trimaculatus. The sequence continues at coordinate 14,307,265 of NW_027437187.1, read as the reverse complement.
TTCTGCAAGAGAGTTTTCAGTGTAAATATACAGTATGTCCCACTACTGTATATAACCTAACATGACTTTTGCAGGATTGTAACACAAAGAATGGGTTTTAACTATGTATTCACAAGCTCATGAATCAGGCCTTCATTGAATATATGATACTGCCCGGTGTATTATCATTATCGATGGTGGCCATCTTGGATGTATCACAGTTAAGCCCATTCAGGTCATTCTGATTCTGTGCTGCCACAACAATACAAGTGAGTCTTGTTACTGTTGGTTTGTGTGTGTGCTGCCCATCCCATCCCCATAGGTTCATCAATATAGAGATCAAGTCAGTGAAGTTTGAGGACTCACTGTTTGAAGACTGTCACTTTGAGGACATCAAGTCCACAGACACGGTGTTTGAGAACTGCACCATCCGTTCCACTGTCTTCTATAACACAGGTAGGTTCACCTGGAGCAGGAGATGGAAAGAACTGAAGAAATGTCTCAGCAAATTCAGGCGAAGCAGATTACAGTAAAATTCAGTTAAATTTAGGAATGTAAAACTTTTTCGGCTATCCAGAATCAGGTTTGACCCAACCCAAAGTTTTTTTCTATCAAAATTATCTACCACTGTGCACAATACCACCATCATGTTTTTCCCCCAGATATTTACCATATGCCATAAAATATGTACTGATGATTCTACTATGTCTTTTATAAAGTATATTTGATCTGGAATGGGACAACTTTGATAACATGGTAACATAACATGATTGAGAACATGGTGTAAAGACATTTCTCAGATATGACTAAGGATAAACCGATTATCAGGGCCAATATTTTGCATTTGGGGGCATATTGGCATCAGCCTTTTTTTTTAATCTGAAGGGCGGTAATGCTAATGTCAATGGAAAATCCCACTGGCGGGCTAACACAATTAGCAATGTGACTATCTTACTGTCTATGAGCTTACTTTAATTTCCACAGATACAAAAATCACTCCTCTTATCAACCCCCACAGGAATACGTTTTTCTGCCTCTTAAAAAAACAATAAGAAATGTTTTAAACTGCAGACATTCAGGAGCTGCTTGTTGATGCTTCTCTGCACAGAGAAGCCCTAGATGGTCAAAACATTTAAAATCAGTCATGTAAAAACCAAAAAGAAAATTAATTCAACTTCATAGCATGCCCGTAAAATGCAGCACAAACTCAATACTGTCCATTTTTATCGCAGTTACATAGAAATTTTGGAAAACTTTATTTACTGTCGAAAACTTGAGCTATTGATTTTGTAAAGTTTTCTTTTAACTTTATAAAACATGCTGCTAAGCCTGTGAGCTGTTAAATAAACATATGCTTGAAGGCATTTGAATGTTGTTAAGTGTTGGAGTTTGTATCGTTTAAAATTTTTACGCCAATATTTCCACTTCGACAGCAAATGAATACAGGCTTCAAATATGGGATGTCGGCCTCCTTGCCTACTAACAGTCAGTATCGGTATTGGCCCCAAAAAATCCATATCAGTCTATCTCTAGATATGACATATCTGGAAACTTTACTATTTTAGGGGAATTTAGCTGGTCTTGAAATATTAAGCTTTTCCAATAAATTGAAACATATTGTGTACATTATAGCTGTATGGTGGTGCAGTGGTTAGCGCTGTTGCCTCATTGCAAGACAGTTCCTGGTCAGACTGTGTGGAGTTTGCATGTTCTCCTTGTGCGGGTTTACTCCAAGTATTCTGGCGTCCTCCCACAGTACAAAAACATGCTCATCAGGTTGGGTGGTCTCTCTTAATTGGTCAAAGGTGTGAGTATGTATGTGGATAGTTGTGTGTCTCTATGAGTGAGCCTTGTGGCAGACTGTGACCTGTTCATAGTGTACCCCACTTTGTCACTTTGCCCAGTGACAGCTGGGATAGGCCCCAATCCCCCGTGACCCCAGAAGGGAAAACAGTAAAGATAATGGATCGATGAACACACCAAAGTTTGACAAAAATCAGAATATTGGACATATTTAACAACCAGAGAAATGATCAAATATTAATACAAATGAAGTGCAGCTTCAACAAATAAATCATCAATTTGTTTTTCTCACAATCAGCTCTTTAATACAATTCAAGTAGTTTTTCTCTATTTTAAGCATAAATGCTTAAAAAACATCTCATTTAAATTAATTTAATCTGTTTTTTTTTTATATATTTCATGTGTTGTTTCAATTGAGAAAGCTGTGAGAAACAAAGCTTGAAGCTAAATGAACAGCTTTCATGCAGCACATCATCAGAAGTGTGTGAAGTAGCTAAATATGGTTAGCAAAGTTACAGTTCACCGGCACATTCTCTGTCTTTCTAACCTGAAGAAAAGCAGTTCTTGATTTCTTTATCTATTTGAGAGCAAATATCTTAATGAAGTGTTGTGAACACCACAGGTCCTGTCATATTTGTGCTGAGTCTGCAGAATATGACCATGCTTATCCAAAAATGTGTTCATCATACACAAGTTTATAATAGTGATGTCCTCGTTTTAGGTTTGACTTCCATTCTCCACTGACTGAATCACCCAACATTAAAAAGTGGAAATGACAATGTGAAGTTAATTGTACTTGTGTCTGTTTTTCAAAAGGGTCAAACCCCTGGCAAAAAAATAAATAGATGAATAAATGAATAAACAAACTGTTGTTGATATGTAAGTGTGAGAAAGTAGCAGTACTACGCACAGGCTGTGACTGAAAATAATCAGGAGGTAGTTTGCACTGTTGTAGGGTTTGCACACTTCACATATGGATTTGTCTAAATGACTGTTCTCTATGGGCCTGATCGACTATTGGTGTGCGTGTATAAAAACTTGTGCAAACTTGAAAGTGCGCGCAAAGCTGATTTACTAACCAGGTGCACCTACAAGTTTCATCCCCTGTTTTAACATCTTCTTGTTTTTTGTAGACCTTTGGGAGGAGAAATTTATTGACTGTAAGATGGAGAACACCACCTTTGAACACAACAAACATGGCTGCCACTTGGACACCGTGGAGGAGAATGATGTTCTCATTTACCTGGTCAGCTTCCTGGGCAGTCTGGCTGTGCTGCCAGGCAACATCATCTCAGCCCTCTTCATGGAGAAGATTGGCAGGGTCAAGATCATAGGTGACATTACATTTTGTGAATCTGACTTGATAATGTTTTTAATAAAAATTGATTCAAACAACAAACTCAATCTCATTATGCAAATAAAAATATTGATTCAGATATATTTTCTATGATTTAATGTGAGTCTGCTCTGTCTGTGAACATCTGCCCTTTGGTGTGAGTGGATGGATACAGAACACTTGCAGATGAATATGTAACACATATCCAGTGTTTACAGTATTAACTGAAATAACGCTGTAATCCCCTCAGGTGGCTCCATGCTCATATCAGCTGGCTGTACCTTCTTCCTGTTCCTGAGCTTCAGCCAATCAGCTATCATCGCCCTGCAGTGCATGTTCTGTGGCGTCAGTGTTGCTGCATGGAACGGCATCGAGGTGGTGACAGTGGAACTGTACCCTACATCTAAAAGGTAAATCAGGACATGGTTACTATGAGAAAGTTTTTGGGGAGTTGGGAAAGTAAAAACCGTTTTTTGTCAGTTCGCAAAAAGCTCAGTCCTTACTGGGAAATTCCCAACTTGAAGCTCCCATATTATGCTCTTTTTCTGCAGTTTAATATGGATCATTGATGTCTTCATGAAATGGTAGTAACATGTTTTGGTCCAAAAAGCTAATAAATCAAGCACAGCAGCATTGTTTTCAGGCTCTCATAGCCCCTCTGTTCAGAACGCTCTGATTTAGTGGGCGTGACCTTCATATGTAAATGAGCCACCGCTGATACCGCCCCGCTCTTCAGCATCACTGAGAGCGGCGCCACGAGCTCTGAGTGCACAATGTTTAGAAAACAGCGAAGCTCGTTTACCGTAACAGTACAGGCTAAAACAACAGGCTAACTGCAGCTTAAGTTAGCATCCTGAAGCTAACACAGAGACAGGGGGGGCACTGAGGAAAAGCTCTTACATCTGCTCCAAAGTACACAGCATTTAAAATACTCACATTTCCAGGGTCTGAGGTTTGTTGGTGGATGGTTGGTAATGCGCCTGGATTCAGGACCAGTCTATTCACTAGCCCTCTGTTGTACTGTCCAAAGTTGGAAAAGCAGTCGGCCGTGAAGTGACTAGCACACACATGCACAGTTTTACTGAGTGTAGCTGGCACATTTCCTTGATAAATGAACTCTAGCCACTTAGTCTTGTCTTTTTCCGAGATGGGAAGCCTGTGCGTGGAACTATCTGACTGTTTAAAGCCAAAAACAGAGCAGTGATAGAGTGGGCGGGGAGGGGGTTCGGGGGTTCAGTGGTATCTAATCCGGTGGACCAATCAGGTCAGACTCTCTCCTGATTGGTCAAAAAAGGGAATCGCTGACGTTCGCAAACCCAGGAAATTCCAAACATCTCGTTTCAGGTCAGGATTTTACACTCACAAGCACTACTAAGTACACAAATTTCACTTAAAGACTTAATAAAGTGATTTTTGCATACTATGGGGAAAGCAAGAGTATATCTAGTTAAGGTTTTAATCTAGCTGTTGTCTAAAGCCTTTGCTTGTCTCTGTTCCTCAGGGCCACAGCATTTGGTGTGCTGAACGCCCTGTGTAAGCTGGCGGCAGTGCTGGGCAGCTCTATCTTTGCCAGCTTTGTGGGCATCACCAAAGCCATCCCAATCCTCCTTTCCTTCTGTGCACTGGTGTGTGGAGGCCTTGTGGCCCTCAAACTACCCGACACGCGGGAGAAAATCCTCCAGTGAGCTTTTGAGAGATCAAGCCGCTGACCAGGATTCAAATTGAGGAAGAGGCCAAAACAAATCCAGTTGGGAATGGTTTTCAACAACACCCTGCATTCCCAAAGAAATTGAGAATGGATTTAACTCGTCTGTAAATTTTAAATGTTGCTCAAATTCTTTCATGAGGACCATTTTCACATTGTACAGGTTTCACAGAGGAAGGGGGATGTCCTCTCATTGATAATGGCAATCAAAGAAAGTTTAGGGTTTCACTTGTTTGGTGTTCAGTTATGAGTCTGATCATTTGCTTTTCTTTTTTTTTTAGTTGAAGAGGAGGTGATTCTTTCAAGCTGCACTAGATTAACTAACCACAGGATGATGACGTGACTCAGAAAAAAAAAGCTATTTTTATATAAGTCTAGCTTAAGGCTTGAGTCACGTAAACATACAGCTTGTCTTGTCATTTACTTCTTGTCTTTCTGCCCTTGCATGATGAGAATATTACCATTAAGAAGCAGTTGTTTTATGACATAAACAGTAACTTTAATTTAAAGAGTCGACTCACACAAATGATCTGAACGACTGAGAAGATTCAATTCACAAGACTAATAATTACTGACGTGACAAGTTTTCTGGAAAAACCCAATCTGATTTGTAAAATTCACCACATGATTTTTGATTTGCCTTTTTTCTTTTCATCTTGTTCTATAATTATGAAGGTCATGCTTCTGGTTGTGTGGCTTTTTGTTGATTTATTTTTTGTCTCTGTCAAAGCTGACACTTTGCCCTGTCTGTTAATCGACACTAAACAGCAAATTCCAGCTCATAACCAGCTACAGCAGAGTTCTGTTGTCTGCATGGAGGACTTTTTTTTTTGTTCCCTTGCACAGTTTGATGTTAAATATGTATTTACTGTACTACAGATGGTTCTGTGCTGCGATGGGTTGTGTAAATGACTGCATGTTTGTCTCATGTGTTTTCTCAGCGTTGTTTTAATGTGTCTGACATAATGTGTACGTTTAAAGTGGTCTGATTGTGTTTTGTATCACTAAAAGAAACTGCAGCACTTTGACACTGATATGAGTACAAGTTGTTTTACAGGCTGGATATTGTTTTTTCCATTGAAAAGATCCTGCAATGTCTTCTAAAGGCAAAAAAAAAAACTTTTTTTTTTTTTGAATGAGAATGTTGTGTTTCTTACTGCCCAGATGAGGCAGATCGATCATCACTTCCACCTTCCTTTGATGTTTTTCTTTCCTTTGCTTTAATCACAATTTGGCTGCTAAAGCTGAAAAAGTGTAATGATGGATGAACCCCCCCCCCCTCCCTTTTTTTTTTTTAATTTTAATTTATTTTTTTGTTTTAATCTGGCATCGTCACCACTTCTCTTTAAGAACTCTCCAAAAGCTATACTGAGCAGTCAGGATGAACTTTAACTCATTTTTGTGCATGGCCATCAAGTCTCTCCTCAAACACACACACATGGACGCCCTGGTTAAAACTAAAACTGGGAAATACAGTACATGCAATGCAAAATAATATTTTTTGGCAGTGTAAAGTGATAGCATGACATGTGAGCAAATCCCTTTAATAAAAGTTAGTGGTATATAATTTACATCACTGCCTGAATTGTTGCTGATATTTTACTTTTTGTACATTAAGTGTATTTAAAACTCTCCTCAGACTAAAAGTGTGAAGAAAATATCAAACATACTTCAAGCTTTGTTTGTTTTTGACAATTTTTTGAAAACAGTCTTCAGACAGTGGTGTACTCTGGGTGTTTCAGCCACACAGGTGAAAAAACTGGCATCAGCTGTTTACCATCATGCAATGGCATGCAGGAAATAATAATTCATTAACTGTTTAAGCAGCACATGATGGAAGACCCTTTAGTGTAGTAAAAACTAACTGAAGCCTCACATGTTAAATCAAGGTGGGATGGTTAAATTTAAGGAAGGATTGAGGGTCCTCCCTCAGAAAAGTTTGAGCATGTCACCCTCTTATTCGTGGACGTTAGAGATCATTTATGCCTCAAGGTGTCATGATAATCAACTTTATGACAGGTTACAACAATCGTTATACATGTTAACCAAAAAGTAATAACTTCCTGCATGAAGCTAACATACTAGTAAGATCCAGTCAATTATTTTCAGACAATCATTTTAAAACTGAGTGTTTTAATGTGACTTTTCAAGGTGGTCAATGATAAACACCTGCAGACTGATTAAAATGGGGATATTGGCTGGAATTAAAGTTTTTCATGGGTTTGAACACAACTCAAGAACCACTAAATATATGTTTCAACATATAAAATTTATATATGCTACCACCCCCCGAGTACACCACTGTAATAAGAGATAAACCCATGCATCAGAATCATAAATACATACATATTTATATATTCATGGTTTCAATAAGACAGGCAAAAGGAGAGAAAATGGTTTGTATTTATTTATTCATGTCTTTGTCAAACTGGACCTGGTGTGTGTGTGTGTGTGTGTGTGTGTGTGTGTGTGTGTGTGTGTGTGTGTGTGTGTGTGTGTGTGTGTGTGTGTGTGTGTGTGTGTGTCTGACACTGCTATAAAGCAGAATTAAAAAGCCATAATTTGCTCTTTGTTTCTATTTTTTTAAATCATGTTTTCTTTTTTATTTGTTGAGGTGAAGTCTATGTGTGCAAAATGTTTTTTGTTTGATAGAATTTCGGTTGTCTATGTATGTATTTGTGGCTGTGACAAAATCAAATGAAATCCAATAAATGAATTCATCAACGCACTAAGTTTGGTCTGGATGTTCCTGAGACTTTTGTAAACAGTTGTTAACATGAGTCAAACAGCTGCATTAATACAGCCCAGATCATGCTCAAATGCATTAGGCACAATAAAAAAGTACAATTAATGAAACAATAAAAAAATTGATAATTCAACAGTCAGTAATTGCATAGGTCAGTGAACTTGTTTTAACCATCTTAACAGCATTTCAGTGTTTGTGTAATCACAGATTATTCTTACAATGGGATTCCCTCTGAGTTATAAACACTGATTCACCTTCTCACAAGCCAGAGTAGTCCAAATCAAGGGTAGTAGTTCTGTGACATCCTGTTACTAAGGAAAAACCTGTTCGACTCTTTGTTCTCTACCAAACAAATGAGCTTTAAACTCTAGTTTGATTGCCTTTTTTTCCTTTTGTCTCTGTTGATTTACTATTCTTTTCTTTCAGGAGAAAAAAAAAATCTTTTCAAATTTGAAAGCGGCTAGATGTGGTTAACCACTCCAGGATCCTGTCTTTGTTCTGTTCCACCCACTTAATGTTGGCTCTGGTCGTCTCCAACGCCTGCTTCACAGACAGAGTGGCGGTGCCAAACCCTGCTGCGCTGTGCTCATTCACAAACTCCTCCAGCTTTAAGAATGGACAAAAAAATAAATAAATTAGGCAACAGTTTCTGGGAGAGGGTTTACAGAAGCTGAATTGCTTTGTGAGTACAGACCTGTTGTAGCTCAGCAGGTGTAGAGAACCGTGCTGTGACTCCACTGATCATAGAGGCGAAAGAGAAGGAACCCACGCCATATCTAGACACAAAAAAGCTAGACTGTATACAGGACTTATACAAAGGAAAAACCTCTTCAGAGATAGAAACATCATCTGAAATCTAAAAGGTTCAGAGGAAGCAACAAAATCAATGCTCTTGAACCAGGTGTACATCATCTTCACATCACCGTCATTCCTCTTCCTTGTAAATACTTGGTTCTTGTTTTTGTTTTTTTTTAAGATGAGAACAATCCAATCAGAATGCTTAAGTCTGTCACTGCCGATTGAAAAGAAAAACAAATCCATTTGAAAACGCTGACCCCATGTCAGGCCAACACCACTACAGCCCACCACGTGCCTGGGCATAAAGGTGTTGAACAAAGCTGTGAGTACAAATAAATCAATCAAACCAGAGGATGATGTTAAATCTCCACTTTAAAGAGTGTTAGTCAGAGTGTGTTACTCACTCTGTGAACATGTACTCCCATTGTTCCCTGACAAAGTCCCAGGCTAGATCCTGGCCCATTCTGTTGCTGGCAACAGATGAAATGACCGAGGTGGCGTCCTGCTTACGTATCATGGCTGGGTTCAAGGTGTAAGTCAGATACCTTTAGAAACAAGAGAAAGCTTTAGTTGGTAGATGTTTTCTTCATATAATGCATCCAAGTCTCCATTACTGTAGTATTTCTGCAAGATTAATATCATCTATAGGTCCCAAATAATTTATCTATTTCATTTGTTGTTTACAGCATGAATGAGTTGTCTTTTGAGGAGGCTTTAAATTCAGTTGGGAAAAACATCATGCTTCATCTCTGTGGAGGATCTGCTGCAGCAGGTATGATGTGGTGAAAATAAAAAGCAGCCACTGCCCTCTGGTGCTGAGACAGAACACTTACATTTATGTCTGTAACTGTGACCTAAAACACAGCAGTTATCATGTCAGACTCCTCTTACCTTTGACATCTTGAATCTGTAACGGGATGCTGAACTTCAGCGGAAGAAGCGAATTTTCACAAGGACTGGGATTATGAGTTGTTTTGTGAACATGACTTTTTTTATGTCTGCGTATGAACTAAACTTTACCCACTGAACTCTAAATTTCACAACTTCAGTTGCACCTTGTATCCTCTGTTTCTCATTATAATTATTGTTATTTTGTTTTTCTGTAAATATTCCTAATTAATTTTTATTTTATTTTATTATTATTTTATGTATATTTTTGTATATTCATATATTTTATAAATTAACTTTTTCTATAATTTATCTTAAATTTTCATTATTTTCTTGTTAATTGTTAGCACCAAGACAAATTCCTTGTATGTGCAAATGTACTTGGCAATAAAACTTGGTTCTGACAACTGATGTATTCATGAACAGACAAGAGAAAGTGGATTTTCATTATATGGGATCTATAAGGTATTTCTCAAATCACTGCAAGACCTTTGCAAAAGTTGAATGTTGTTGCTACAGGCCAGAGCAGACATGAGTTTACTGGCTTCACTGGCTAGCGTAGCTTTCTTGTACTGAGTCCAGGCAAAGTCCCACTCTGCCTCATCACCTGCTGCTATGGCACTGCAGTACACCACTGAACGTAGGTTAGGAGCAATCCTGATGAGAAAAGATGGAGAAAAGACACTTAAAATCTTAAAGCTTAAGAAAAAGAAGGAGGGAAGTAAGAAAATAAACTGACAGATTGTGCTGAGGGTCGTTCATCCATTGTTTGAACCATCTGGTGGTCAGATTTTGGCATTCTGGTAGTCCTGTCTTGCAGGCCATTTGGATGGCATTCACCTGGTTATACCTGCAGGAGGAGATGAACAGGCTCCGATGTTAGAGGCTGACAGTTTCAGCTTTGTCTATATGGCTCTGTCTATGTTGCTTTGGTGCATTTCTCACTATTAATGTTGGCACAACAGTTGGTGCATTTCTCTAAACAATTAATACAAACTGTAAAATAGCTAACAACCTGCAAAAATGTCACTTGCACAAAATAGATTGTTCATTCTTCAAAAGAAGTCTTCCCAGCAGTGCCAAGATCCAAAAGCGGCTTTTGGTATGCCATTGATTGCTCATTGGCACCTGGCAAGGGCTCATTGGTACTTGCCAGTCGCTAATTTTGTACCAACCAATGGCTCATTGACGCCTGACATTTGCACAGTGACACTTGCTGGTAGCTTAGCAAAAGACTTTTTTGTTATCAAATGGGTCCAGCTAGGCGAGAAGATCAAAGTTTAAGGTTTTTCATAAACTAGTCAGCTTTAATAAACTTCATGTAAACTTCATGTACAAGGTTGTTTATATATATATATATATATATATATATATATATATATATATATATATATATATATATATATATATATATATATATATATATATATATATATTTATATATATATATATATATATATATATATATATATATATATATATATATATATATATATATATATATATATTAGGAAATTTCACCATCTAATGTGCCCAGAAGTAATAAACCTTTGTGCAGGCTATTCTGTTTTTGAACAATGTGTCCCTGGTTATGCCTTTTACCCTGGTCTTTTACCCTGATATATGCCATAAAGAAGGAAATTACTGTAACTCTGGCACTAAGGGGCTAATCTCTTTGAAGTTTTATGTACATGATCACGGTCCCACATTAAAGTTGTCTTCACATTCGTTTCTGTCAAACAGCACCACCAACTGGACACAAATGGTATGTACACTCATAAACACTGCCTGCCCATTATCACTGGTTGTGGCTTAAATTGTTTTCTGAATGTTTTATGTGCATCACGTCAGGCTCCATCCTAAGATACTGCTACAGTGGCCTAAAGTTGTTTTCCTCCAAGCTGCTGTTGGCACTGTGACAGATTTGCCAGTGCACTGATTGTGACAGCACATTGGACACTCTTGTACACAAGTGCCCGTTGCAACACTGAACATGTGTCAATGAGCTTTTGTCAGGTGTCAATGAGCCATTGACTTGTACCAGTTAGCGAGTGGCAGGTACCAATGAATGAATGGCAGGTACCAATGAGCCATTGGCAGACACCAATACTTATGAACCATTTGCAAGTGCCAGTGAGCGGTTGGCAAGAACCAATTACCAAAATGCAGGTACCACAAAGCCAGTGGCAAGTACCAATTAGCGTTGGCAGGTATAAACGCGCCATTTGCAGGTGCCAATGAGCCTTTAATGGCATACCAATAGCCTCTTGCGCTCTTTCGGTCTTCATGTCAATGAAAGTGTCAGTGTCATCAAGATGGAAAGTCCTGACACTGTTGTTAATAAACACAGTAATCAAATGGCTTTATCATGTTTCATAATGACAATTTACTCTGTGTTTTCAAATGTAAAAAAAAAAAAGCCAGATCTTGGTGACACTACCTGAAAATGTTCAGACAGCACTATACACTATTTGCAAAGCCAATCAAAAACTACAGTAAAGTTACACATTCCTGTGTTAAGTAAGGTAAACAAGTACAAGATGCTGAATTTGTAAGTTTCTTATTTTACTGAATATGCTCTTTGCAATTCTGATTTGCTCACAGCAATGTGCAAAAGAAAAATACACACTTGTTTACAACAAACATAAGAAACAGCCTTGGAGTAGAGCTGTGCTCAACTTTAAAACAGTTGCAGTACATATCGGAGCTGATTATACAACGTACACAGCACTGCAAATCATTCATGCACATCCAAACGTACCCGTCTTTCTGGCCACATATTTTCATCACATTAAAGGGAATATCATCCCTTGGTTGTTTCTCCCTGCACCTATCAACCAGCCTCAGCCATTGTGAGACGGTTATTGACAACGTGGTCCACATTTGTAGCTCTAATTTAATCAGGAATCGGCCTATGTACTTGGCCTTTTCTGAATCTCCTGCTGTTTTGTTCCCTTCCCCTTCCCCTGACCCCACCCCAAAGATACAGCGTCCTCGGTGTGTCAGCTGTAGTTTAAGATGAGTATACTCACTGGTCTGTGTGTCTTTCAGGAACGAGGGTCCAGTCTGATGTCAGAATTTTGAAGTGATTAAAAAGGGGGATCACCAGTCTCAATATGTATTCCTGTAAGAGTAACAGAGGTGAGTTAAAGCTGCTGTGAAGTTTTTTTTTTTGCTGGATTTGATTGATGTATATGCCTCTTTATGAGCTGGAAACATAAATGAGACCACCAACATAAGGACTGACTGTGAATGAGCATTTTGAAATGCTAGTACACCTGCTGTATGGTAGGTATCAAATAAAGTCCTTCACAGCATGCAGCAGAAACAGCCTTTTAACATCTAAACAAACTTACACATTAAAGTATTTAAAGACAACAGCTTGAGACTTTTTGTCAAAGGCCAAAAATATATAAGTAAAACTGGTAAGTTATGGAAAAGTTCAAGCCATGTACAGTGAGTGCAAATAGTAATGGTTTGATGACAAAAATGAAGTAACAGCCAATGAGGTTGTGTTTTACCTGCAAAGGCTGATAGACCTCAGTGCGGTCCAGCATGAGGTAGTAGTAGTCAAGGTTATTCAAGGCAGTCTGCCAAGGCATATATTCTGTTTCATACACCAGAAAAGAGATGAACCGCAGCGGGTCCAAACCTTCAAGGAGCTGAGCCCTGTAGAAAAGAAGGGAAAGATGTTTTTACTGGTGTGGCGCTGTTGACCCAACCCTGTCGTTACATTTAATGATGATGAGCAATCTGTTCATTCACATTTGGAAAACTCCAAATTTCACTTTTATAACATCACATGTGCTCTTAGACTGTGCAGGAATGTTTACACTTCCAGGGTATAAACCACTGTCAGGCTTTATCTAAAACTTATTTGAAAAAAGAAAAAAAGAAAAATCCTCTTCAAAGGCAACAAGTTCTCTTAATTAAATGACAAAATGCATTCTAATTTGCCCTTGAGACCATTGTTAGCCCCTAATTTGTAACAACGACCAAAAATTTAATTAAATCCAAAATGTAATTAATTGAACAAAAAGGTATGACATTTTGGGCTCAGCATTTTTGTTACATTATCCATCAGTGACTACATTTTGGGTTTTATTACATTTTTTAATAAGATTTTGGGTTATTGTTACTTTTGGGCGCTTTTGTACGGTGGCCCTGAAGTGCAAAACACAACAGCAAATTAACTAAAGACAACGGCAAATTAACTAAACACAACGGCAAATTAACTAAACACAACGACAAATTAACTAAACACAACGGCAAATTAACTAAACAACGGCAAATTAACTAAACACAACGACAAATTAACTAAACACTACGACAATTTAACTAAACACACCGGCAAATTAACTAAACAACGGCAAATTAACTAAACACAACGGCAAATTAACTAAACAACGGCAAATTAACTAAACACAACGGCAAATTAACTAAACAACGGCAAATTAACTAAACACAATGGCAAATTAACTAAACACAACGACAAATTAACTAAACACAACGGCAAATTAACTAAACACAACGGCAAATTAACTAAACACAATGGCAAATTAACTAAACAACGGCAAATTAACTAAACACAACGGCAAAATAACTAAACACAATGGCAAATCAGCTAAACACAACGGCAAATAAATAAAACACAATGGCAAATTAACTAAACACAACGGCAAATCAGCTAAACACATTGGCAAATGGCTGTTGTGTTTAGTCGATTTGCTGTTGTGTTTAGTTAATTTGCCGTTGTGTTTAGTTAATTTGCCATTGTGTTTTGTTTATTTGCCATTGTGTTTTGCACTTCAGGGCCATCGTACTTTTGAGCCTCAAACAAGTATATCAACCCTTTGAGCTCTGGCCTTATTTTGGGTCTCTGCTAAAAATGGCATTCCCAAATTGAAAAGGGTTTTTGCATCTACCAGGCCTTTTTGAGTTATTCTGGTGTCATAACAAAGGGAACATGTGAAATTTGTTTAGAGATGTAAGTATTGGTATCTATGTCACTGGCTCAGAGTAAGAACACAGATGTTTTTTGGGGCTTTGTTGAAGAGTGACCTCAAAGTCCTCTAACTTGAGGACCTTGAGGTTTAAAGAGTTTGGAAGCATGTTTTTCTTGGTTTTTCCTTCTGATTCACTGAAACTTGTGAGATGACTTGAAAATTTGAACCAAAACCATTAGCTGGGTAACAAACATACATACCTGGCCAAACTAAAGGAATCGTCCACAAGCTGTGCTCTGTTTATGAGTGGTATAGCCTGTACACCAGGTCAAACAAAAAATTAACGTGAAATGTGACCAAAATTTTTTTAGTCAGTAAAATAAAAAACATGTTTCAACCAGTTTGATTTTTTTCTTTACCTGTCTATCTCTGTGAAGCTGGACGAAGAGTTGTTCCCAGTTCCCTGGGTCATAGTGTACCCGATAATATCCAGTTGCATTAATATTTGCCAAAACCCAGTTAGTAGGCTGTGCCATTTGATGGTTAACCCCTGACAGAAAAAAACAGAGGGAACATTTTGTCAGGTTTAACACTGATCATACATGAGCCTGCATGTGTATAATACAATAATCAAGCAAAAAGCCAAAGACAGCTGTTCCTCTGATTGGGTAAATTCATTATCGTAAAAACCACTGAGCTGTAAGAAAACTCATCCGTCTTACATTATGCGCCTTCAGAGAAATCTAATTTAGAGAAGTCCTAAGTATTTTTTGTACCAGGTTGTAAAAATGTTCATTTTTGTTGTAAAAACTGAGTTTTTTCACAAGATGTTATGAGCATATCATTACATCATTACACACCTTCCTTACGGGTTAACCACCAGACATTTGTTGGTGACCCACCTCTCCACATCCACCTGATTGGAATCAGCCATTCATAACTGAGGGTGAAGATACATTATGTTATTCATTCATTTGGCAGGTTAAAGTAGCAGAGGGTAACATGGAGAAGAGAAGACGGATATTTAACTGTAAAAGTTTTCTATTGTATCAAACCTGCAGATTCTCAACACCAGTTATTTCTGTTCTCTCGACTGAAATTGAAAGTGAAGTTAACTTGAAAGGAAAATATAAGACATGCAGATGTTTTACTGTTTCATACTCATAAGGTGATTCAACAGGAACAGAGGACTCTGAATCCAGCAGGAAGTGCTTCTGGGTTACTCGTCCTGTATTCGTGTTGACGATTATCAGAGGGAAACCCATCTGGAGCACCCAGCCGTTCATGATTTCATTCACCGGACGGGGAAGCTGAACATCATTGGCTTGAACTGCCTGTTGGTGAAGTGACAGAGAGATGAAGAAGCTATGATTCAAGTCAGATCCCAAATCACGAGACATTTTACAACTGGAGGAGCTGGAGAACATACTCTTTGATTATATTATTTATAGATAAGAGAAATAAGAGATGTAAAAAGAAAGAGGTGGATGGATATAGACCACACAACAGTGTAAATAGACTTTGGGTGGAGCAACCATGTGTGCAATTAGCAGGAGCAGAATTTTATTCATGTAAAGCAGCAGGTATAAATAGAATAAAAACAATCAATGTTTAATAATTTAGTCAATTTAACACTTTGTAATATTTTAACTTCTTTTTTCTCTTGAAGTCCTTACATGTAGTCTTTATTTTTACATTTTCCTTGTAACCTTAGTATTTTTTAATGCTTGAAACTTTTTTTTACTTTGTGATTGTTTGAATTACAAGTTTTTAAATTGCTGTTGGGTACATTAGTTTTTACCTCTAGCCTTATTTTGTTAAACCATTTTTCCATACATAGCATTTCATCACTTTTGTCATAACTAAAAATTAACCGATCAACTGATTGATGAACCAAGCTTTACATCAGTCTGTCTTGAGTCAAGTGTGATGAACAAAGTGTTTGATTAAATTAATATAAAGAAAATAGTTAACATTAGTTCAGACAAAGGTCTATTGTGTTTTGGGGGTTTCTGTGCACAAACCCAAAGGACTAGTACAAGTATCCACCATCACTTTTCACCTTTAATTATTTTGGAGTGACAAGTAAAAAATCTTTTATCTTACCATTTCTAGGTGGTCCCACAAGTCATTTCCTTCCGTGTTGTTGTAGGAAAAGTAATTAAGGTAACTCTGGGGGTAAACACAATAAAGCATCAGGTAAAAAATATACCTCATTACATGTTGAGCCTGTGTCTAAATTCTGGGAAATACAGTTATTTTGTTGAACAGAATCATGCTCATAAACCAACACATACAGCAGCATGGTTATAGACCTTGTGCTTTATTCTCTGCAGTGAAGTTAGCAGTAATTTAAAAAAAGAAAAAACAGGTTTAAGCTAAGTGGCAACATCAAGTGTGAAGCAAACATTGAGAAGCAACCCAAACAAAAAGCCTAGGTTGACCAAAAATTTGATTGAGTTAGCATTTCTGACATAATGCTGACAATCAATTGGCTACAAAACATCTCCCAAAAACTTTTGGCCGACATCACAGATACAGCTTTCATATTTTATACAGTTTGTAATTTAAACTAAAAGTTAAAAACATTCATGTTATGATTTGATATGTAACACCCAGATCATAATTTCCGTAGCACAAGCTGGGCTATCAGAAACTTACATTGAGTCCCTGGACGAAGACAGGCTCTGAGAGGAAATCTGATATCATCCTTAGCACTGCTGCACCCTAAGGCACACACAGAGAAACAAAGGAAGTCAGTCTGTACTATAAACCAACCATTCTGCACATGGTGTTATGTTAACTTTTTATTCTTAAGTACAACACTTGCACACAGTAAAATACAATAATCAGCACCTGAACATTATTGTGTCTTTTACCTTGCTGTAAGAGATGGTATCAAACTGCTCAGTGATCTGGTTTGGCAGAATGATGCTGTCTTCTTCAGAGGACAGAGGATGAGACGAAGTCAGGGCATCGATGGCCATGACCCTTTGAACATCATCAAGAACTATCAAGTCTTTCTGAAACAAACAGACATGAAGGATGATCTCTGGAAGGAACAAGACACAGCTGTTACATTGCTCATACAGCCTAAGAACTGTTTGTACATTTCTATCCTGATAAGTTTGTTTGTCAAGGTTATTGTGTCGGCTTAAGTCTTCACATTTAAAACACCAGAGTCAAACAGCACTACTAACATGTATTTATTCCCCAGCAGCGGGGAGGAGAATGCCAAAGTTGAAGAGCCATCACTGCTCTATTGTTGGCTGTAAACAGCCACATAGTTCCATGCACAAGCTTCCCATCTCGGAAGAAGACAAGACTAAGTGTCTAGAGTCCATTTATCAAGGAAATGTTCCAGCTACACTCAGTAAAACTGTGTATGTGTGTGCTATACAAACCTCGAACCCTGAAAATGTGAGTATTTTGAATGCTGTGTGCTGTGGAGCAGATGTAAGAGCTTTTCTTCAGTGCCCCCCCCTGTCTCTGTGTTAGCTTCAGGATAGTAACTTTAGCTGCGGTTGGCCTGTTGTTTTAGCCTGTAATGTTACAGTAAATGAGCTTCACTGTTTTCTAATCATTGTGCACTCGGAGCTTGTGGCGCCGCTCTCAGTGACGTGGAAGAGCGGGAAGGTATCAGCTGTGGCTGATTTACATATTAAGGTCACGCCCACTAATTCAGACCGTTACGAACAGAGGGGCTATGAGAGCCTGGAAACAATGCTGCTGTGCTTGATTTATTGGCTTTTTGGACCAAAACATGTTACTACCATTTCATGGAGACATCGATGATCCATATCAAACTGTAGAAAAGGAGCAGAATATGGGACCTTTAATAGTTGATTGGTGGTTAAAATAGGGCAGCAAAGGGATCTTTATTATGCACAAGTCCATGCATGTCATTCATTAGACCACGGTGAACTGCAATACACAGCCACGTTGAGCTTCTGTGCGTGTGTTTCTGAATTTACAGAAAGCCAGAGTGAAGTGGCAGTTAAACCCATGCACTCCTGGAAAGTCATTTATTGTGACCAAGTGTGCAACACTAGATTTGGTTTGAAATTTTCACAGGTTTAATATTTCCATGCAGCATCACCCCGCAGTGATCCATTCTGTAATTTAGTCAGACACTCTAACATTAATTTACTGGCAACAGCTGTTACTATTAGAAATACATTGTAGTCACTGCAACACTATATCTAACTGATACTTATCTAATAGTTATTTATCAAATATTTATATAGAAATATGAAAAGAGAGTCTTTGTTTTCATAAATTATCACAAAGAGTATGTAACAGTAACCGATAGAAATACATCCACAGCATGTGATGATTAGAAGACCAGTACTGAGCCCCAAACCACAGATCACCTTCCTCTTACCACATCCCATGAAGGCTCAGCATAGTCTGCTCCCAGGTATGACACATACGTTGCAAATCCTTCATTCAACCAGACCTCGTTCCACCAGCGCAGAGTCACCAGGTTACCAAACCACTGCAGGACAGAATCCAGAGGTCAAGTGGATAAATAACTCGTGGATGGATAAATAAGTTGTTTTGAAAAAAGATTGTAAAACTTGTTCACCATATGTGCGAGTTCATGAGCAATAATGGTGGCAGTGGTCTCCTTGTTTCTGTTGGAAGAGGTCACAGGGTCATAGAGAAGGTTGGTTTCTCTGTATGTCACCAGACCCCAGTTCTCCATGGCTCCGAAATAGAAGTCAGGCAGAGCAATTTGATCTGTGAGGCAGGGAAAACATTTAATGCTTGGGAGAATTAAGTATTTATGCTGTTCAATGGTAAAACTGCAACATAACTTGACCATATTTGAAAGAGAGGCTTCGACGGATTCAGAATGAGAGAATGATGGCTACAATACACCAGATGCATCTCTGGTCTGTCATTGCTCCATCCAGCAACAGATCTGATAAGTTTCTATTCAAGCCAATGTGTCAGCTGACCTGAGTATCAACACGTCACTTTGCACAGAGCAGATTGAGAGGGACAGGAAGTTGTGCTCAGAAACCACATTAAGACACCCGATGGCATTTAATGTAAATAAACTGCGTTGACCCTGGATTTTATTTAGCCTGCCTTTAACAACAAAATGATGAGCCAGGCCGGGAGTCAAAAGGTTTGAGGTTTTACGTTAAAGGGGCTGTGCGGAGTTTCTCAGTGATTTGGAAAAAGTCTCCCTACTGCATATACAGTATACCTGACTAAAAACAATTTTCATGGATGAATTTTGTAGTGATGGTGGACACAGGAGCCTAACTGTCAGACAGAAAAAGGACAGAAAAGCAGAAGAAAGATAAATAAGAGAGTGATACAGCCCAAGCTAAAAGCTGAAACATGGGTTTAACTGTTGGTGATAATGTTCATTCCAACTCACATGCAGCAGTTACACCGCAGTGGTCTGTTCGAACTTGAAGCACCATGCTGTGAGTAGCGCTTAAAATAGCTGGCTACAAAAAGACGGTACAAACTTATGTTTGCCTGTTGTCACAGTTCAACGAAGAAAAGTGGTGTCAAAATAAAATCCCATCTCTTTTCAATTTTCAAAATAAACACACCTTGGTTAGACTCATGTCAGCAATGTGAGTAGAGACTGTGAGCAATTCTAGCCACTTCAAACAATAGTCCTCACAGTCCATAAGGTTCATGTCAACTGATCTGAAAACAATTAGGACCCCCTTGAAAATGAGATGCTACATTTACAGGGGCTACCGTATAATTCCAAATAAATTAAAATTTTGATTTTGATTGGTTCAGGCAGCACACATAAAGATAAGGAAAAAATGTTAATGGCTAGAACACCATTGTCCTACAAACACCAGTAAAGCAAATGTGAAGAGTTTCATTAAAATGTGCTCTGCTCTTTAACAAAAACTTAAGTATTCTTTACCTAATTAATGATTAGCAATATATATTTAACTCTGTGTTAAACTGAGGACCCCTGGAAGACTAGCAAACATTTGTGGAAGCTAATGGGGTTCTGAATGAAGTCTATGCAAATGCAAAATTGCAGGAACCAACTGGAAGTCTCCCACGGTGAAAGACACAGCTCACCTGACTTGTTCAGAGGGTACGAGATGTTATAATAATTCTGGAAGAAGTCCAGCACAGGTCCAGTCACATTGAGGGCGTATTCCCCCTGACCCTGCTCAATGGCCTTCCTCCGAGCCCAGATACGGATCTGAACAGAAAGAAACAACAGCAAACACCTCCATAAATCATATACCGTAGATATTTCTAATGGCTGAACAGAAAGCTTAAAACATCCATTCAGATGCATCTGTGTCAAGTCATCTCTGTGTTTTTAAAACAGCCATCTCTCAGACTCAGGCTAACACTGCACTAAGTGATAGAAACTTAAAGCTTTGTTCAACCACAGAAAGTTACCAGCGTCTCTCCTTGTGTCGCATTGATGTATGCATAGTCAGAGACGATGATGGCCAGTAGATAGGAGGACATTTTCTCACTGGGCTCAAACGTGGTTTGTGTCACAGGTATGTCGTCAATAGTCGTGTTAACAACAGCTGAAAAACACAGACACAGAGATTAATGGACTCTGGTCAAAATCAGTATATTTTGTGAATAAACTATAGTATTAAGTTAAAAGGTAAAAGTCAGCAAGTCTGATTCAGATTGCTTTTAATGTGGATCTCAGAATTATACCATCGTTTAGACTTCAGCTGCCGACAGTTTGATGATGTGAACCATAAATGATGCCCAGGCATAAAAAACTCTGCATTTAACACGTTTGGTTGGAACTACACTCTGTCTCATTATCAGAAAAGAAAAAGCTAGTAAGAGGAAATACTTTTGTTTTCTAAACCAGACAATCCTCATTAGGTATGATGTGGAGCAGCTTAAGTCAGAGAGGCTCTACAAAGCAGGTGGTAGATGGCTAAGCTGAGGTTTCTGCCTGATAAAAGAAAGTTTCCCTCAGTAGGTGTTACTTAGTATTGGTGGTTTAACGTTGATCCTCTGAAAACGATGTAAAACAGAACACAGAGCACCTACCCGTGTCCATGCCATTGGAAAGGGCCACAGTTCCAATAGGGTGGATGAGAGTTATGTGGAAAACAGCTTTCAAGGCTGGCTCATCGAAACAAGGGAAGGTCTTTCTGGCGTGGGTTGGGTGCATCTGAGAAGCAGCAACAATCCTGGGAAAGATCAAATCATTTCAAACACTAGTCTGATGAACTGAATACGGACAAACAAAAATCAAAAAGGCACAGGGAACACCACTAATAAAAAAGGTAACATGGTCTTGAAAACTTGCTTTCGAACTCCATCTTCTTCATATTCACTCCTGTAAAAGCCGGCCAAGTCATCTGAAAGTTCCCCTGTGAACTCTGCATACAGCTCGTATGTCTGTCGTGGAGTTAATTTATCACTCAGCTGGATGACGAGAAACTGAGTCTCATGCTGTAACCAGGAGGACTTAATAGCAGGAGCAGATCCGTTATCTATGAGAGACAAAGAGTTGATGGTAAAAAGAAGTGGATCAGGGTTTAAAACATTAAGTTGAGATTAACTATAACTTCAGACTTTTGTTGACTTTGGTTTGCTTCTTTTTGACATATGTAGAATTTGATTTAATTTTGAATATCTCTGTTTTTTAATCAGAAAAAGTCTGAGATGTCAGAAACAAGCCCAAGGTTTTTTTTTGTAATCAATCTGGTTCTTGAACTCTGCTTTCAATATATCAATTTAAGCGTGCTGTGAGGAGGTTTTGTTTTAATAAGACTGCAGTGCTTCCTTTTTTCCCAGAGTCTCACACACTGTTGTGAAGATGTGACTTTTAACAAGGCGTGTGTCTGTTTTGGAAATGAATAGAGATTGGTTCTGAACATTTTTTCTTTGTTCAAGTCAACTTTGACCCGCCCTGAGATTGACTGGCGACCAGTCCAGCGTGTACCCAGCCTCTCGCCCAGTGACAGCTGAGATAGGCTGCAGCCACCCACGACCCTGCACATGATAAGTGGTCCAGAAAATGAATGAATGAACTTTTTACCTGATACAGAGTGACGAGATATGTAGTGCTATGGTTTGAAACATGACAACAAGCAAATGTAATTAAGTTTGTGCAGTAGTTTAGTTGCTGTCCGTGTTAAATGCAGCTGGTCGCCTGGTTCTCTGAGACATGTCCGTAATGTGTAATCTTTGTTGGTTATGTCCTGCCAGTCATCTATCAATCAGAGCTAACATAACCTCACTCTTCATTTTACTGATAGACTCTCAAGTTTGAACAGACCACTGCAGAATAACTGCTGCATGTGAATGAAAATGTTTGTAGTTTGCTAGTTTTCCTACAACCTCAAACCTTGTGTACCTAAAGCACTGAGCCGGACGATGTGTTTGTTCTCCAGCGTTGCGTAATTCAGTTGATTGGAGTGGATCAGGATCAGGTCTGTTTCTCTCACACACTCAAACTTCACAGAGGATTTGCCTGATAGAAATATGGAGAGGGAGAAAAACATAGATTATTAAAAGATAAAACTTTGACTGAATAAACAGAGGCACAAACAGAAGCATTACATCTTATGTGACTGTCAGACACTGGTTGTCTGTTTGAACATGTCAGACAAGGATCAAAGATTTCTGTACTATACCCAAAGTTATTTTTGGCCAGCTCCAACCAACTGTAACTGTAAAAAAGAACTGCTTCAAAAAAACTGTCTAAATGTGCTGATTCCAACTGCTTAACCCTTCACTTCTTCATCTTCTGACTAATGCTCTATCCAGCACTGTAGTTTTCAGCAAGCTGTTAGGGGACAGCACCATCTTGTGGTTTTGTTCTGTACAAATGAAACTAAAATCTTTTCCTGACAGCACAGGGGGCTCCTTGTGTGGGCCTGATGATGAACTCTTAATGTCTGGATGTGGACTGTTGTCATGCGTAAAAGAATGAAACTAAAACTCTAATTGGTAACAGGATATCCACAGCTTCATTAACACTGATCTGCATTAGGGTTGATCTTTTAATTTTATGTTCTCATTGGCTGAGGCTGTTCCTGTGGTTCAAAGCATTTATTTGCCATTCAACAAAACAGGTTTGCTCATGAAATCTAGGTGTAGCTCATTTAGACTGTAAAACATTTAGTAAATCAATATATGAGTCTAAGAATGGACAAAAAAATGTCAACGATAACTGGGACTGTTATTTTAAAGTAACAGTAACTGTTTACCTTCAGTGCACATCTGTATTTAATAAGCTTTGTCTCCTTACAGACAGACCTTATCTCTGAAAAGAGGGTACCAGCATGTATTTTTATGCTTTCTGTTGCTTCAAAGAAAAAAACTTATTGTTAATGTTGTAATTATTGTTATATCAAGATATAACAAGCAAAGAATAAGACATGTGCTCGTCTGACAATTAAATGGGATGAATTAGCTTCACTAATTAAGGTCCCTGAATTTAGAATAACCTCTTACTTCAAGAAACCCTACAGAGTAATTTAGCTAAGTTAAACTGTATTATACATTTCCTCTTAACTAAAACTAAAAACCTAACTAAAAACTAAAAACCAGCTAGTCTCTCTCCTGACTGCACCAAGAGGAATAACAATTGCTGCCACATTGCAAACATCTTCATAGATAAGGAGCAGTATCAGTCACCTGTAAAAATGTAGAGGCCGGTTTCTGGGTCGGGGCTGAGACGAGGCCACAGGGTGATGTTGTAGGAGTCAGGGACCAAATCAGTGGGGAGACGATACCTGAGAGGAGTGAACATAGAGATCACTGAACTGAATGAAATGATGTAACTGTGCTTATCTCAGACCTACAGGCCATTCATCATTAAACACTGCAGCCGAAGGAAACTACAAAACTCTGTGATTCTCTGTCGACTTTCTCAAACCAAATATCAAAGAAAACTTAAGGTTCCTTTAGGCAGTTATTGTCTGCTTTTTACAGTGATCCATAAAGATTGGGCTCATCAGACAGGAAGTGGAAACAAGTGAATACACTGCTGTATGTGGTAACTACAACAGTGACAAAAAGGAAAGAAAGCAACATGGAAAAACAGTTTGAGTTTGAACCAAGGACAACAGATAAGATTAGACTTATCAAATTACTGATATATCACAAAAGCAACCCCTGTTTTTACTCAGCCAGATGACAACAATGGTGTTATCCCTGGAGTAAAATATTGTCTAGTAAACCAAAACGTGCTGAAAGTCTTCTCTTCTTGGTAGCACCACTTTAAGAGAAGTAGCTTTTTGAACACGACATTGACAGAGCAGACATTGTTTCTTGCATTGGAGCACATGTAGTTCATACAAAGATTCCTTGTTCACAGAGAAAGTTCCTGCAGTGGACACATGACGTAACTTTGTTGCCTTGTCTAATTTAAATTTTCCTGTCTCAGAAAACGCACACAGTCTGTTTGCAGCTCAAGTCCACAACAGCGTCCAGCATTTTCCCCAACAGTGTCCTACCTGTCCCATGGAGCTTCATCTTTCTTTATCAGGGCAAGGGTCCACAGTGTGACGATGGTCGCAATGGCGGCCAAGGCTAAAACCACGATGAGAATGCACAGCTTACTGACCCTGCACCCTTTCCCCATGTCTCAACACAGCTGCTGCCCGGGATTCCTTAGGCTGCTGTGAAACATCTGCTACAATGTAACTGTGAGAGGACGACTCGGCTCTTATGCAAAGGGGATTTCCAGTGTCGGACTGCCTGCTTCACACCAAACTTTTCTGTCCAGCAGGAAAACAGATGATATATCAGAGCAGTACAGCTGTCATTGGGCTTGTGTGATCATAAATTGTTGCTAGCCAAGAATTACATGGATGGCTAATCTTGGGTAATGTTTTGTTGTTATCTAATGGCTATAAACACTGCATGTTAACAGAGCATGGTGGAAAAGTTTTTATTGTCTTTGCCTCACAGTGAACATCAGTCACACTTTACTTCCCTTATCTGGAAAGTTATTCATTCATGAAGAGAAGCTTTATCACAAATTGCATCTTCACAAAACAGGATGTTTCATGACCACTTTCATGCTTTTTTTAATTAATTATTTTATTTTATTTTTTAAAGAGACTGTTTTGGGGTATTCTGCAATCACAACTTTGTTGAAGAAAGTAAAGGGACAATTCACTTTTTGTGGTCCTTCACAGTGTTTTCCTTAGAGGGGATTTGTAATCATCAAGATTTGCCTTGTCCAGTCCATAATAATCCTTTCAGTTAGTTTAATCAGTCTCTGTTATTTAAACCAGAAGTCTTTGAAATGACTTCAGTTAACTAATGATAAAACTCTTGGTCATTTTTAAGATACTTCAGTAGCAGACTCGGGTTTTCTAATGGCAGGGTTATCTTGTATGTGAACAGTTCTTTGTATAAAGCATCTTCATGGATCAATTGTAGCCAGGCTAGCAGCAGCCTTATTGCTGAAGAATTTGATAGTCACTGTTTGAAACTTTCACAGAAACAGTACTGAGCAAACAACCCTTTATATACCCATTTATTTTATGTATTCTTTTGTGGAGGTGCACTGAGATGTTTTTTTCTGCTGATCGAACTTTGCTTGTACATACAGTGAAAATATAAGACTGAGGGAAAAAAAATATTTGAAGCAAGTGTAAAGTGGTGTAACAAAACAATCTGGTTTTGTTTTGGTTGTGGTTTGAAGTCTGACAGCTGAGCTCTGTACAATCAGCAGTCAGTCAGGTGGTTTCTAGTCCAGAAGGGATGAGATTAAAGCATGTAAGGTCTTCACTGTGTCTTTGAAAGTTAAACGTATTTCTGAGATAAGGAATAACAGATTTTGTGTATTGTTCAAAAATTAACCTGTCAGACAAAGAGTATATACAAGAGTTTCAACTGGTGTGGTAATTCTGTTTTTAAGATAGAAAATAGTCAATGCCCAGAGTATCTTAATGTCAGTTTGCTGCACAGGGCGGTGAGCTCTTCTGTTTGGTAGTGGTAGTGATATTTGTACAAGAAGTGTGAAGTATTATTTAATTGTGGTACTCAACCAAAGCTCTACATCTCAAATGCATTGAAATATACCAGCAGGGATTTTTTTAGACTTCTTAATAATCAACATGTGAAGGTGCAGTCAGATATAAAAACCACTGGTTCAGGCTGTGATATTAGTATTATACAGCTCTATTACCAGAAATAAATATTCTGCAGGAACTAAACAATAAATAAAGGAAAGTATTCTTTAACAATTTAAATTCATAATAAAGCATTTTGTGTTTCAGTTTCTATGCCGGTAGTAACCTGATAAGATGAACTGTTTTTATAAAATTTAGAAAAATAACATCATGTTACAACCATGTGATGATAAGACAACACATGTAGGGAAAATCTTGAACTCCAATTTGAATTAAATGTCCCCAAAGTACTTGAAAAATCTGTCCTGTTTAAATTACCTTTAGTGTATATCTCTATAAAACCTGATAGAGAGAGTGTCTTGGAGATTAAACTAAAGTTTGTATGATTAAAGAAATACACAGTTTTAAAAAATTTAATAGAAATGAAAACTTTTACTTCCTTTAAATATCAAAACTTTCCAAGCAATCATTCATTCAAAGTTTGGGAATAACTTATAAAATAATTCACATTTTTGTTCTCAAATACAAAATTGTTTCAGCAGTAGATTTTTGTAGGATCATAAATGTCAGGGGAAAAAAATGTCCAAGTACTACCGTATATTAACTACCTTTGCTACTGCTGTCATATGACATATTCAAACAAGAAATATGTTGATGAAAACAAAAAAAAAGAAGATAAATCAGAAATTATTTTTAAATTACAATAAGTACAAAGTAAATACAGAGCTACAACTGTTCAGTTGTCTCCTAAAGGAGTAATATTATCCTCGAACCATTTCATAACATTCTCTTTGTTTTCTGCGATCCATTTCATGTTGGCGATGGTTCTCTCGATGGACTGATCCACTGCCAGCGTCCCTGAGCCAAAACCAGTGTCTGCGTTGTCTTCCTTGAACTGTTTAAGCTGTCACAACAAACAAATAACACACAGGATTAAAATGAGAGTGGTGTCGGGGTGTGTGGAAAGGCAGTGACTTACAACACAGAGATGATCAGAGAGGTGCATTTATACCCTGCCTTGAAATGCAGGACATTTCAAGGCAGTTTTTGATTAACAAGTAAATTTGAAAGAATTGTTCAAAAAGAAAAAGATGATCTCACCTGCTGAAGCTCGAACTCAGTGGAAAAGCGCTCAGTGACTCCATTGATGAGGTTGGAGAAGGAGAAGGATCCACCACCATACCTGTAAATATATTAACGGCACCATTAGTTACAAACACGGTGAATAGTGACTACCTCTTACCATTCTGTGTCACTAAGTATATATGAAGGGGATGCACGTCAGCCTTGTATTGTGTCCTGTTCCCAGCTACACTAATCTCCAACACATCAACAGCTGCCACCATCAAAACTTTATGGCTCTGTGTTTGGATAAATGTCACTGCTGCCCAGAGCAAACACCAATCCACCCAGCCAGCTATAAAATCCACCCACAGTGTCAAAACATCAAACACTTTCTGATAAAACTTTACAATCCCAGATCATGTCTGATATCAGTCACTTGATTTACTCCTCTCTCCTGACTGAAATGCTGATACACCCAGCTGCATTTGTTCTCTGCTTTGTTTGGTCTGTCAAGGTTGAAGACCAAAGATCTTCTGATACTGTGTTTAAAATATACTGCAGTACTTAGTCAATAAAAGCTGTGACTGATAACAGAGTGAGCTGTAAAACAGCCTATCTGCCGTTATGGGATTATATGACACCGATCTCCCTGTGCCGCAGTTCAGCCTGTGAAAATTGAAGGTGAGTGTCATGTGTTACGTAATCAAAGTACATCATGTCATGTTGCAGACGTCATCCACTTGACAGAACTAAGTCTTGTGTCTAATGTTTTGTACAGAGGCAGTGATGTTGGTATCTGAACCTGTGGTCATATACTCACTGTGTGAAAATGTAATTCCAGCGAGCTCTGACAAAGTCCCAGGCCAAAGACTGACCAGCAACATTGCCAGCGATGTAGACAATGGTAGATGTGGCATCCTGCTTTCGGATCTTGGTTGGATCCAGAGTGTACTCAAGATACCTGGAAGGTTACAGGCAGAACATCAGGAGGGAGTTCGAGTTAGAGCCTGTCAGGAGTTATCACTGGTTTGTGTTTGTGACAGACCTGTTGAGGAGCCAGGGCAGCTTTGTGCAAGACAGGGCATAGCGCAGTTTTTCAGCTTCAGTAGCAATGCTGGCGTTCAGGAACTGGGACCAAGCAAACTCCCACTCATCAACGCCACCTGCTGCAATGGCGTTACAGTACACAGTGGACCGCATGTTGGGGTGGATCCTAAGAAATCATGACAACATTAGAGGTCAGTGTATCAAGATGATATCACATAGCAGTCAGTTTTTTAATATCATGCTGTTAAACTGTCTGCTGCTATGCTCATGGTTTGCAGATTGCTAAGGATCACCTGTGGAGTCAGTCATATTGTTCCTGAGTAATACTGCCAGCAGTATGTTAATGGTTGTGACTGTGAATGATTAATACTGATGAGCACATTACAAAGTGACGCCTTCTACAGCCATGTAAAAGGTTATTGTGACACGTAGAGTAAAAGCTCTTGATTGGTCAGAAGGCCAGAGCAGTAATCATCAATAGGGATGGGAATTGATAAGATTTTGATAATACCGATGTTCTTATCGATTCTGCTTATCAATTCGTGTTGTGAATTTTTGTGGTACAAAAAGTAGCTTTACAGGTTTTCTGTGTCAACAACATTTAATTGAGTTTATACTGTATGTGAAGTCTGGATATTTCTATGCATAATTATACAGAAACAGGTAAAAAATTGCACACAATGATGTACTGTGTTGTAATATATTAATAATTCAAGTAGGCCATCTAGTGTCTCAAAGTGGGTATAGCAATAGTTTAAGTTGTTTGGAAGCTTTCTGTAGTTATGAAGTCAGCCATGAGCCTTTCAATTGCCTGTTAGCTTTTGATATTTGAAATTCTCAGTATTTTTTACAAAGAGTTGATGTGATATGTTTCAGTGATTAAAGTTGAAATTCCATTCTGAAGCTGAAGTTATACTGATGTATGCTAACTGCTAGCATATCAATGCAGTTTCCCATATACGTTAGCATAAAGCTTGCGCTATTTTGTTATTTTGGTAAATACGGTGATTTATACCATTTTGAATGTACTGAATATGAATCTCTTGAGAGAGAGTAATGTACATTTCTTTATGAAGTCAGTTCTTCAGTAAAACTTCAAGCTGAAAATCCTGAATCAGAGTTTTCTTGGGAAACGTTATTTAACTGCTAAGCTAAGATAGCTGCAGCAGACTAGTTGACGTAAGGCCCGGCGGCTCCGCCAATGTAAAGAATTGATAAGGGAATCGTTAAGCACAAAGGCGAACGATATCAATGGATTGAAATATTTCTTATCGATTCTCAACAGAAACCGGTTTTCGATTCCCATCTTTAGTCATCAACCGCTTACTCGAGCGCCTAACTATCTTGTAAGCTACTGTACAACCAGACAGACAGCTAATGTTACTCACGTGTTATTGTTTGTGTCCATCCACTGCCTGAACAGATCCTGGGTTAGGGTCTGACATTCCTCAAGACCTGACCTGCAAGCCAAACTGATGGCATTCACCTGGTTATACCTGGTTAAGAGAAAAAAGAAGAACAGGGACATTTACAAAACAGGAGCACAGATGACTATTTGGTTTGCATCATTTAAGGCAAACTCCCTGTTGTATTTTCAAGATTACTGAATTTTCTGTGGCACAAAATGGCTATAAATCTGCTCTGACATCTTTTTAAGAAAAGTTTGTTGAATAATCATTTATTATACTAAAATAGCGACAACAGACAAGGGAAAATACAAACACCTAGAAACTAGAAAGTTTGATGAATAAGAGCAGATTAATAGCTGAGCCATTGCAGCTACTATAGACTTATAATTTTAAATAATGCTTTATAAAGCCATTTTCTTTTATTTTGTACCCTAATGTCACACTAATCCAGGAAAACAGGTTTATAGATCTGTTCCTCCTAAAGTAGTTTAGGTCACTTTTTTTTCATTATTGAAATACTCACTGGTCCATGTGTCCCGCAGGTACCTCTTTCCAACTCGTCATCTTTGCGTAGTAGTCAAACAGAGGGGTGACTTGTTGTTTCAGGTATTTCTAAAATAAAAGTTAAACAAAGACAGATGTGAAAATGCAATGAAGGTTGAGTCTGAAATGATGATTGTTTTTGCTCTGTTGAATTTGATTGTGTTAAGTGGACAGAATCTGAGAGAAAACACACCTGCATGACACCATAGACCTCGCTGCGGTCAAACATGAGGTAGAAGAAGTCAAGGTTGTCTATGGCAGAATCCCATGGCATGTAGTCCCTCTCGTTGATAAGATATTTGGTTGTTCTGAGGGCCAGCACTGTAGGAATGATCTTTGCCCTGTGGGGGTACAAGATTGTGAAAGTTAGCTGATATTTTAAATTTCTGCACAACAGCTATCATATATTATTGTTAGAGTAGATAGATAGTACTGTACAATTGAGACTTTGTTGTTATGTGTTAAGTCAAAAAACAATGTTTGTGTAATACTAGAGGTGCTTACATTATGTGAGGGAATGGAACAATAACATCTCCCATTTGTAGTTATCTTGTGTTGTTATTTTGTTGATGTAGTCTTAATCATTTGAATTAGCCAAGTAAGGTCTGACTGTTGAAGAGGAGCTGAAAGTATAGGGTGCATTTTGTATAATTTTACTAAGCTACTTCCCCTTTTCCTT
Organism: Halichoeres trimaculatus; assembly: GCF_033239565.1. NCBI lineage: Eukaryota > Metazoa > Chordata > Actinopteri > Labriformes > Labridae > Halichoeres > Halichoeres trimaculatus. The sequence continues at coordinate 14,276,241 of NW_027437187.1, read as the reverse complement.
ACAAAGACCACTTTAAGTGAGTCAGTGTTGTGTATTTCACCTTTAAGCCAGAAGTCTAGAGTGAGTGAGTAAGTCCCTATAAACACTGGTTATCCAGATTGGGTCACTTTTAAAAGTCTTCCTGGATCAGAGAACCAATACAGTGTTGTATTTAAAAACTTGGACAATATACAGTATTAATGGGTTTGCTGATAAAGAACACCAAAAGAAAAGGTGGTGACATCTTAATGTCCTGCTACAGATCACACTTTGGAACAAGTGAGTCCAGAATGAAAGGTGTACCAACACAGCCAAAGCATAAAGTCACCAAATGTTTTTTTCTTGTCTTTTTTTAATCTTTCTGTTTTTCATGATCCCCAACATGGATCTGCCCAGGTGTCTAACCTTACCTGGCCATGTTGAAGGCATCATCGATCAGCTGGGCTCTGTTGATGACTGGAATAACCTTCAAAGAACAGAATAATTGTTACTATGACTGAAATCTTTTCCAGATCATTAAGATGAGTGCATGACACAACAGAGCTGTCATACCTGATGGTTGGTGCTCTGAGCCTTGAGGAGTTTTTCCCAGTTGTTTGTGTCATAGTTGACTCTGTAGTAACCCACAATGTTTTGATTGACAAGCACCCAATCATCTCCTGTTGTCTTCATTTCATTAAATGTTTCTGCAGGAAAAAAGAGAAGGATTCAATATTCGTGTCACATAAAGAATATTTAACACGGCTCATTTTTTCTTTTTTAGCTGACTTCTTCTGTGGTCACAAAATCAGACCCCTTCAGTATTTGGACATTTTCAAATGAGAAGTTTTTTGTTGTTCAAACTGGTATATGTTTTACAGTCTGCAATAAGGTCAAATAGAAACATTTATGAATCTAATTTTGAATTGTAAATTAAAGATTAATTTTACATTTTCTTTCACTATAAACCAAGAGTGAGTAATGACATTGAACTTAATCTATATGCTGAAATCTAGACCAGAGTAAACTCATTTAGGGGAAGCAGAGAAGCCTTATGAACGCTAACAGGACAGACTTTGTTTCGTCTGAGGAAAGCAGTCACTCAAAAGTAGATTTCTCAGCATTATGTTACACAGTTGTTGTTCTGTACACTTGTACTTACTTGACTTAGCATCGAGCCATGTAAGTGCCTGATCTACTCCAGTCTTCTGCCACCTCATGGGAACGGTCCATTGATAGCTACAGGACACAAAGGTTTAATGACAGTAAGGAAAATTGAAAATGCAAGAAAGAAAGAAAGAAAGAAAGAAAGAAAGACAGAAAGAAAGAAAGAAAGAAAGAAAGAAAGAAAGAAAGAAAGAAAGAAAGTGCACATACTTGAAGGGGGATTCTGCAGTGACATTTGAATCTGGATCCAGGAGGAAGTGCTTCTGTGATACTACTCCAGTTGTGGTATCGATGGTTACCACAGGAAAGCCCATTTGCAGCACCCAGGTGTTCATGATGTTATGGACAGTTGAAGGAAGGGTAACACTGTTATTTTTTCTAGCCTGTGAACGGACAGAAATAGTAGAAAAGATTTTGTAGTAGTTGGTGAGGGTTGTTGAAATCCTGGTGATTTAAAGATTGACTAAATAATCACATCTTAAAGGTAGTGTCTGCAGAAACTTTTGTTACTTGTCAAACTGGGCTCGCCCTCATTGGCCTAGTGCTAGCAGCAGCGCACACCCACAGCCGCTGACTGTGACTCGTGAACTAATTTGCTTGCCGAAGAACCTACAGCGTTGCGTTTCTTGGGAGAGACCTGAGTCAGTGAACCTGACTTGGCATGTTAACACAAACTATTCACTGGTGTTTGACACATATCTGGTTGGCAGAAAGCCAACTGGTGTCGCTCTTCGTCCCGAGTTGCTCTCCTAGTCCCTTAGTCCTAGTGCTGAAAGCGAGTGAAAGTCAAGCCAACTTTCACCCTCTTTTAGTAAAAAGCTTTATCGGTTTGGTGTTTCATTTCTCTTTGATTGTGTTTTTTTTTTTTTATATCGTGCCACGTATGCTATGTAGCTGTTCAGAATAGTATCTCACAAATCAGCACGCAGTAACTTGTATGCAGGGTGCACTGTGATTGGCTGATGTAATCACGTTTACTCTCTGCCCAAAAATGTTCTGATACCACCAAAACATCAACATACAGGCAGAAGAGAGGGTTTAAGGCAGACAGAGACACTAACACACATGCATGGAGGCCCAGAAGGGATGATTGAGCAGTGATATTCCTGTAAAAGTGGAGATTTTATTTTTTAGGGGAAACCCTGCAGAAACTACCCTTAGAGATCCATAGAAATAACCATACCATCTCCAGGTGGTCCCATAGATCTGTGTAGACTGCGTTTTCAAATTGAAATGCATCCAGGTACGTCTAAAACAAACAAACAAGCATGGATTATTTATTGAGTGTGTTAAAATCATGTGTCTGGTATTGTCCTGTTGTGATAAGTGGCTTATAATTATATTTCTTCAATGTATAATTTTAAAAATAATCAACAGGTATTTTACAGAAAGTGGCTGAAATATTTGACTTCAGTGATTGCATCTTGTCACTGTGCCAGGGTTAAGGAGCATTACTGCCACCTACAGGGTTGGAATGTAAATAAACCACCCTCTCTTCTTCATGGGGATCTTACCTGGAGTCCCTGTTTGAAGACTTCTTCACTTAAGAAATCAGACAGCATCCTCAGGACAGATGCTCCCTAAGTGAATGAAAAAGATGGATATAAACCAACAATGCAGTGATTTCAGGATCAGAGATGGGAAAGGTGTTCTGATGTTATTAACCCCAGAGCATATATGGATACCTTGCTGTATGAGATGGCATCAAACAGCTCACTAATCTGCTCTGGTTTCTGGATGTCTTCCTCTTTGGAGGACAGAGGATGAGAAGATGCCAGGGCATCAATGGCAAACACTCTGTGGACGTCATTGAGTACGATGAGGTCTTTCTGTGAGATACAAAACAAGGTGGCATGGTTGCAGCTCTTCTAGAGACTGGGCAGCTTTAGTTGAACTAGTAATTGAGGCAGTGAGCTGGCAGAGAAACCCTTACCACATTCCAGTCAGGCTCAGCATGATCAGCTCCAAGGTACTCCACGTAGGACGCAAAGCCTTCATTCAGCCACAGGTCGTTCCACCACCTCAGGGTCACGAGATTACCAAACCACTAAAAGCACAGAGATGTGTGGGAATTCAATGCGTAATAACACTTGATACAATTAAAATTAAAATTATGTGTATTAATCTTTTTGTCAAATATTTAAAATAAACAAAAATACAAAACAGTAAAAATAAAAAAACATCAATGGAATGGAAACTTTTCAATGGGAACCTTTCTTGCCAAAACTATTCTGGTCTGATGTTTCGTTTTTTTTTCTTCTAAATTCCCAAATAACTAGACTAGTTTTTTGGTATGAAACGTCTGGCACAGATTAAAAGTTTAGACAAGACTTGTATTGATTTCAGTGGGTTCCCAAGAAAAGCAGGCCTGTGGCTTGACCTGGACCTGCCTTTTAAGGAGCTGATACTTGACCTGAGCCTCAACCTGAGATTAGGTCCACAGGATCGCTTCTACTTGGAACTTCAAATTAGCTTTTGGATTTTTTTCTCCCAGCTCAAACAGGATTGTTTTGGGCCTTGTTCATTTAGAAATATTTTCTCAGACAGTGTGAAATGATGCTGTTTGCACAGTTTAAAAACTAACCATGTGAGCCAGTTCATGAGCGATAATGGTAGCAATGCTCTGCTTGTTGGAGTTGGATGAGTATTCCTCATCATAGAGCAGTCTTGACTCTCTGTATGTGATCAGACCCCAGTTCTCCATGGCTCCAGCATTGAAGTCTGGTAGAGCGATCTGATCTGTAAAAGAGAAAAATTATTTGCAATTAAGTTTTTGTGTAGAGTTTCTTTTGTACTTGTCATGAGTGAAAATAAAATTGTGCAGCGTATCAGGAACTTGATAAACAACAACAGCCCCAGCACTGAACCCTGGGGAACCCCACACTCTTCCTTAAGGAGTTCTGATTTTTCCTGGCTGAACCGTACATATTGATTTATGTGGCCAAATGAGCAAAACAAGCAATAACTGAGAATAAAAGAAACTATGTTTGAGAACAAATTGTTTAACTTATATTGCCATTTTATAGTCTAGACTTAACACTACAAAGGTGGGTTTTATAAGCAACACTGCAGTGTTTCAGCAGCTCTAAATCTTTGAAGTTTCTTACAGAAAAAAATCATGGCATCCATTTTTATATGGCTGTAACCTGGGCTCTGATGACAAAAATGATTTAAAGAAGGCTATAAGAAAAATGTATTAACTTGGTTATCAAGTCTTATCTCTTAAAAACTGATATTGAACAGGATCTACTTACAGCTAGTTCTCACCTGTCAGCCCTGCCATAAAAAATGACTAATAAAAGACAAACAATCATGTGTCTGTCAGATAAGTCTTACATCAATAAAAGCTTCAGACAGGATCAAAGATGAACACTTTTATGCTGTTGGATTTTGCTGACACAGCAGGCGGTGTTTTGGTGAGAAGTTGAGCTTGCTCATAAAGAGCCACATGACATGACTACAGGAGCACATGAATGTACAACTTGTTGTACATTTTGTGCGGATAAAAAAGTATTCAACCAACAAACAGACCTGTGTTAGGAAAGGTATTCTCATTTGTCACTGTGGACTTGAATAGTAACAAAAACCTTTGACACACTTTACACAGCAGGAACCAGACGTACCAGACTTAGGCAGAGGGTAGGTGGAGTTGTAGTAATCCTCAAAGAACTTCAGGATGGGTCCAGTTTTGTTAAGGGCGTAGTCTCCTTGTCCTGCATCAATGGCAGGCTTTCTGGCAAAGATGCGAATCTAAAACATCAAACAACACATTTAATAAAATAAATCACTGTCTTCTCATGTATGAATCTATAAGCTCAGTTATCAAAATGAAGAATATATGTTTTATATGTTTTAAAGTGAATTTTAGAGCTCCGACTGACTGAATTGTTAGTTAGGTATGAATATACAGAGTGTATGAGTCATGAACATTCAGCAGAGAGAAACTGCTCAATGATGTGAGGTAACTCAGGAAGTCTTTTCTAAATTTCTAAATCTGTAAAGATGAGTACATGTGTGCCAAAGGTTTTATTGCTTTGAGTTTTTACAATAAAACTCCAATAAATATTACAGTGTTTGCTTGATCTGTAGGCTCAGTGAGATGATTGAACTGCTCACCAAAACGTTGTCGATGGTTTGACTGATGCTTGTAAAGTCACTGACGATGAACGCCAGCAAGTAGGTGGACATCCTCTCAGTTGGTTCAAAGACTGTCTCCTGCACAGTCCGGTCCCCGATTTTGACTTGCCTTGTTGCTGTAGAAAAAAAAAAACCCAAACACTTATTTTAGAATAGGGCTGTATTTCATAAACACGTTTTTCTAATGCACTTCTTCTGTTTTATACAAAAAATGTGAGGACATGAAACTCACTTTTTTGTTTTCCATTTGACAGAGCTACAGTTCCAACATCATGTTTCAGAGTAATGTGGAAAATAGCTTTCATGGCAGGTTCATCAAAACAGGGGAAAGCCTTCCTGGCATCTGTTGGCTGCATCTGAGTTGTAGCAACAACCCTGATAAGGAAAAGACAAGTTGAGTCATATCAACATGTGAGCTGAGATTAGCAGACAGACTTGAAGAAGCCTTTTTTTTTTTAAGAAACGAAATGGTCAGAACATTATCCAGTGTAATCTGATTCCTAATACACTTACTTTTTCTTATTTCCCTCCATGTACTCGCTCCTGTAGAAGCCTCCCAGGTCATCGGCTAGTTCTCCAGTAAACTTGGTGTTGAGTTTGTACTTTTGGCCCTTAATCAGATTACCATCCAGATGCACAACGAGGTACTGCGTCTGAGTTTTGAGCAAGGTCTCCTTGATGGAGGGGACTTTGCCTCCACTGGCTGATGTGAGTGTTGCAAAGTGGCCATTCTGCTTGGTGTAGTTTAGCTTATTGGAGTGTATAAGAATCAGGTTGGTCTCCTCCACACACTCAAACTCCACAGTGGTATCACCTGAAATGGCATGACAGGAATTATAATGAGAGCTGTGCAAAATAAATAAATGAATAAATAAAACAGACACTGACAAAAATGATGGCAACAGAAAAGGCCCAAGTTTTCAACATTTATGAACATCCTTGTGTTTGGTAGTGTTGGAAGTTCTGATTCAAAACTGCATGTATTCTTTCTGTTGTGAGAGAAGATAATTAATCTTGAAGATGTGATTGACCTCCTTTCACCTGACACCTGACTCACAGTTGACATAAGTGGTCTTCTTATTTGGTCACCTGAGTTAATCTGAGTTCATACCAAAATCAACATGCTAAAAGGCAGCGTTGGTAAATGCCTCTGGGAGAAACTAGAAGCCTTGTATTCTACACCACAAGGCAACTGAAAAAGCTGTATGTCTGCAAAACACCCTTATTTGACTGTGTGAAAAAAAAAAAATAATAAAAAAAATAATAAAGCTCCTGTACACACATAAACCATTCTTGGTAAATATTAAAGGAACATCATCTGGATATAAAAAGGCTGTGGCTTGAGTATAGGGTACAAATATATTGATGCAATCTGACTGACCTCACCCATCTGTCTCTGCTGCAGAGATCTGAAGCTGAGCGATGAAGGTTGCTTTACAAGAGCTCTGACTCAACCCGGCTGTCTACGTTTCTGGTACCTGATGAATTTTCATCATCTGCCTGTTTTTTTTTGTTTTTTTTTTTCGTAACATGAGCTAAATTTCAAGTAGTTTTAATAAATAACAAACCCACATTTTTGGTTCCACGTAACCCTACTTCTAAAATCTATTTTCGACCCACAATCCAGATGTTTGAAATAATTGCCTTAGATTGTGAGATAACCGTGACAAGAAAATTATTGCAAGCAATGTGAGATAAGACATGCATGAGCTTTTAACTGACTCCACTAGGTAATCATGCATGCAAATCAGAAGATTTCATAATAAAATATCTTGTTGGGGTTTAAGGTATCGCAATGTGAAAGTTGATATCCTGTCTGTTGGCTCAGTATTTCTTTGAGCGACTGAATGTAAGGACTATAATTTGACAAAATGACACCACATTTGAAGGACTGTCTCTGGAGCTCAGACATGTCCAGTGGTGCAGAGACAAAATAAAAGAATGAATAAGTATTTCTAAATCTTTACTTTAGTTTTGTTTCTGCAAGATGCTTGTGAAGATTCTCTTGTCACCAGCTCTGATGGAGAGGTAGAATTGAGTGTCATCGGCATGAAAATAGAAGTTAACATTGTGTTTGTTGATTATATGCTGAGAGGGAGTGTGTAAAGGGAAAATGGTGTTGGACCAAGAACTGTACCCTATGGATTATAGTGCTATTTATGAAAGCTACTTAGAGACTTTTAGCATGCGATTCAAAAGAGTCTCTACAATCACAAATCTGTCGAGTTATCCTAGGTAGGCTATAAAGTCAATCCAATTTTTGTGCTGTTGAACAATAAATAATGAACTGCAAAATTACTTTACTATTTAAAGGAACTACCCACTTTTTATGGTCGTAAAATTTGTTTTGACTTTGAGTAATTTGCTTCATCCATCATCAGACATTGTCATTCAGGTTTGAGCTTTCTTTTTAATTATAAAAGCCATTTACATTTTAGGCATGAGATTATATCCTAATCTAAAATCCCTGATGGACGGTTGCTTATTGTATCAGATTTTGGGATCATTTCTTTATCCATCATCTTGCCTTGTAAGGCTACTGTATCCTATCAGTCTTATCTCCATCTCCTCTATTCCCAAAAAGAAGCCTGCTCTTTTGAATCACATCTTAGTGAGAAAAAAAACATCCATCCAGAGAAAACAATATTTGAAATCTTACCAGTAAAGATGTAAAGTCCTTCAGTATTTTCAGTGAGTTCTGGCCACAGGGTGACGTGATACTGTACAGGCTTCAGGCTCTTGGGCAGCCGGTACTGGTCCCAGGGTTCCTTTGAAGGGGCAGGTGTTGTTATTATGGGAGGTTTGGTTGGTTTGGTCGTTGTCTCTCCATCAGTAGGTGGTAGATCATTATTTTTAGCCTTTTCCTGAGAGTAAACTACGGACAGGGCAATGATAGTTGCCACAGCTCCTACACCTAGGATGGCTAACACCACCCCTGTAGTTTTACTTAAGAAAAATCCTTTCCCCATGTTGAGAGCCTGTGTTGGAGCTCCACTGTAAGACAGTGCACATGAGGGTAGAAGGTGACCGTCTATATGTAGCCATGAGCAGCATCACTCCTCCCATTCATACACCAGGTGACACATTAACAGTGGGATTGTAAATACCATCCTCACCTGTGGAAAACAAAACTTACTCTGATAGATTATTTGAATGGATGAATACTCCCCTTTAGAAAGTTAAGTCCTACTTAACCTGACATTTACCTGACAAATCAAGACAAAGATCACAGTCAGAGATTTTTTAAGGAAAGATTAAAACCTATTATTTATTTTTTGAGTGAGTAAAACAATCTGTGAGTCAGGCTAAGAAAATCTAATGAGATGTTTTTACTAAGATTTTAAATTAACTTGATAGATTTTTTTATATTTCAAGTACAAACTTAAACTGCTCAAAGCTGGGCTTAACTTTTTTGCTGTTTGTCAGTAACACTAAGTAAAGGAACTATTACAAAGCAGTTTTTGTGAATTCGGTAACAAAGATCTTCACAGTGAAGAAATGAGCAAGAATGTAGCTCAAACCATGTACAGGAGGAAAACAGTAATCAATAATTTGCACAAAAGATTAAAAAAAAGAAAAAAAAAAGTGGTTACTTGAACCCTACAGTGCACATGGCAACCAATTGCCACCTCAAACAACATTTCAAAAATGAAGAGACACGAGCAGAATGTGATAAGATTTCTAATCAAAGTCTATTTGCCACGACATGAAATGAGTCAGCATTATCCACTTTGTTGTTTCAGTTGAGCCTGCTTTGGCATACCTTCAAGTTTCAGTCTTATTACGTATGTAGTGGCAGAGTTTCATAATTCATTATTCCATAAATCTACATTGATGCTGTCTTAGTCACATGACTGTAGCTGTCAGCCAGGAGAAGATGCCATCAGGTGGCGTCCAACTTTTACCGGGTGATTTTCTACCCTAAAGCACAGCACAACACCCTCCATTTGGTAGGCAGTGGTGCCCTGTCACTGCCCATTTCCTCCTGGCCCCCAGCTCAACCCCTCCCCCCTTTTTGAAAGCCAGTAAGGCAACCCTGCCACTGCCTCCCCTAACCTATGGACATCTGCCTTCCACTTGATTCCTACTATCCCAGGGTTGTGAGCATCTTCCACTCAAACTGTGCCAGAAAACTCCTACACCTGGTCTCTGGGAAGGGCCAAGTCTGCCACCCTTTGACCCTGCACTGCTCAACAAGGTCCTGATATTTGATGGCTTTCCTCTTGCAGGCCTCCTCACGTCCATCTTGCCACTGGACCACCAGTTCGATCAGGATACTCTTACTTGCCTCCTCAGACCACAAGAGCATGTCCAGCCTCAGCGGTGTTTGCACAACCTGGTGGAAGAGTAGTCTCCTCTTAAGGTCTACCATCATAGTTGTAACTGATCAGACCTGATTTATAACCCTACTGACATGAAGCTTGGTGGGATTCTGTCTGTTCACTCACCTTTTGACTCCTTCCACTGCCATCTAGGAACTTCAACGATTGTCAGTAGCCAAATAAGTCTTGGTAGCAGACCATGTTGAAAGAGCCAGGCCTTGAATTTTGGTAACCTGGTAACCCTGATCCCTTGATCTTACTCAGCAATTAATCTGCCTGTTTCTCTGACCTAGACACGCTGAACCTGTCAGTCAAAGATGCATCATACCATTCCCCTGGGCACTTAATCAGGTTTTCCTCACTGGTTGCTATCATCACCCCCTGGACCCAGCTGGAACTTGCTGGTAATTTTTCCCTTCTGGTCAACATGCTTCTAGATGCTTCTTGAACTTCATCCAACCCAAGTTGCCACATCATCAAGTGACTTCAGGATCCATCCTGTTTGCAGAGAGTTGAAATCGTACAGCAAGACCGTCCTCTCTCCTCAAAGCAGGCAATGTTTACCTTTGCATTTTAGCTCAAAATAGAAGCAAGCACGACACCCTGCAATTATGTTTGATTGTGGCCAACTTTATTAAGCTGTGATGTACCCCATCAAAGAGGGGTGTTTAGCATGAAACCAAAGAGCTGGTCATAGCCATAGACTGTATAACACACCAACATGTTGTCTGTGATGTCACCCATGTGTTTCTGATGTGGAGTTTCGAAGCACATTGTCATCAGATGCCATATTGAAAAACCCATGTTATAAGCCAACATATCACTGCTGTCTTTTTCGCGATATGGTGTTGTCTTCCTACACTCTTCTTGCTATTATTCCCCATCTTCGAGCATTCACACCTTCATCAGTTTTTTGTGATGTCCTAGATGTCACCATTGGCAAACACATTGATTGGCAGTTATGGTGGTCATTTACTTTTCTCTCGGGATTGAAATTGGAAATGACCAAAATGATATATTCAAAACAATGATTACAAAGTGGTTTGTCTTTTAAGAAATACCCTGGAAACTGGGTTTTGAAAGTGAAATGTTGTCCCATATTTGCCTGATAAGGGGTTTCCACTGCTCCACAGTTCAGGACCTCCTTATCACCCACCTTGTCATATTTATTATGTTACAGTCAACCAAATGTTTTCACAAGTTATCCTGAAGGCAGAACACCTGGACTCTTCTACCACGGAGCCATGCTCTTGATATACATATGTAAAGAGTACTGTCATGGTCGTACTGAAATACACAGTGTCTTCCCTGAAAAAAGCAAGTGTCCCAGTGGGAGCAAAACCAAAACAACAAGGGGTGCTGACTTTTGAATTGTTCAATGATAACAAACCCCACTGATCACTTTTGAGCAGAGGACAGATTCAATGGTTTTACAAAAGAACGTCAAATTTTGGGTTCTTGGACCTTAGGGCTGTTTACTAGTTCCCCTCACACCAAAAAAAAAGATGAGACCAAGTTAAGTTTTCAGCATTTCTGGATCCTGTACTATAAATTTATCTTTACTTGGTACAGTTTCAACGTGTACCCCAAATTTTAAATAAAGTATGTTTTTATAAATAAAGCAATGGCCTGTGTTCATGGATGATGACCTCTGGAGGTGGTTTTATAATCCACACAGTGATTTCCACTATGGAGTTATGCCTGTTTTTCATGCAGTGCTGCCTGAGGGCCACTTCCACCCAGCATTGTTTGTTGGTCTTGTCCATTTTGTAAAGCGATTTCCCTTTATTCCCTGAGTGTTTTAATTAAAGTACTGAAGGTAATGAACATTTTACCTTGTGGAACATTATTCTTAAAAGACTTATCTATTTCTCTGTGTAGTCTTTTTTAGTGGTTAGCCTCTTCTTTCTCATTACTTCAGCTCAGTCTCTCTGGACTGCTCTTTACTAACCTGTTGCTAATACATTTCATTAGTTCCTCCGCTTCTCTGGTGTTTAAACATTACTCTTTCAAAGTTTCGCGCTCCATGTCCCAGCTATTTTAGAACAGGCTTTCTGCCATCAGATTTAGACTGACCCTTTATTTTTAAGGGGAAAAAAAACAGAGCAGTTTCAAATTTTGAGTCTTTGCTTTTTTGTCAATTAAATGTTGCCAACATCAAAATCTGCTTTTGTTACCATTTTACACAGTATCCCAACTTTTGGGGCATAAGGGTTTGTGTTATAAAAAGTAGTTGGTTGTCATGACATGTCCGTCTGCCTTCTATTACATAATACTATTGATGTTTGTTAGGTAAAGTGGTATGGTCCCTCAAAGAAGATCTTAAACAAACGCTAGATTTTCAATCCTTGTCATGGTTCCGTTATAAGGTCTAAAGGTATCTTTGAGTGGATCTGATGTAACTTCTGCATTAAATATTTTTAAAGATTCTTTTTATTACTCTGCTTGTTGCTGAGAAAGCAGTGTTGTCCCATTCATTTTCAGGATTTTATCAATGTTCCATTGTGAGTGAAACATTAACAGAGGGCAGTTTTCCGCAAGCCCTCCACTTATGAAAGTCATTTTATGATCACTCATCAGCAGACTGCGGTCATCATGAACAGGAGGAGGAGAGAGGTTATGAAAGATTAGATCCATCAGCAGCTTTGGTTACCATATCTCTTTATCTGCACATCAACCTCCTACCCACTCTCCCTGCCAGAACAATTGAGCAGTTTGTATGTTATGTAGCTTTTTGGCTGGAGTCCACAGAGGATGATGTGGCTTATTTGACAGATGTGGATTTTATGAGAATTTGATAATTAAGTCATAAATTAGCTTGATCAGTCCAAAACCAGAAGAGTAATAAGAGGTTAAAGGTTTATAGACACTAAGTTGATGGTCGTTGATAATTGAGAGATGGACTCTGCCCTCAGAGGATTATTAAATATTCCTAAAAATTAGACAAAATGTTTTATACTTATAATTCAAAAGCCAATGATTACATAATCCCTTTCAGCAATATGAGACACCAAACGCAAACAATAAAGATGTTCAGCATGTGGAAAGTCAGATGACAGAGCGGGATCACAGATAAGATCCCCTTACAGGAGTCGTCAGGGTAACTGATGGGTCAGACAACAATGGACTTTGACCCAACAGCTCTGGGTTTGTGTCCTGAAAGGAATACAAAACGATCCCTGAAAATCATGTGTTTCATGAATGAATGACTCAACAATGACAATGTGGTGAAGAGGTAAGAAAAAGACCCTTAAACTAACAGGATATGAAGAAAGACAGGTTATGTCTTGTGTTTCAAAAGTTACCCAGTGTCACTGCAAAAGATGGAAAAACTAAGTGTTACTTACCATTTGACTGACTTGTAAGATCAAAATGGATAACAGGCTCTTTGGCCACTTAATGGCAGTTTAATGGAATGACTGTTTTTTGGGGTTAGAAGTTGGGGTTTGAAGAAGATGCCAACAAGAGAAATTATGATAAAGCCATGGTCTTACAGAGTTATATCCCCAACTATTCTTTGTATGAGACTACAGTGGCAATAATGACACGGCAGCTTTACACTTGTCCTAATACCAATGTCATGCTGTGTCTCTGTGCCAAACACCATAGTTTCGAGGCCCTTATAAAGATGTCTTGACTATTTATGCAATAAATCTCCAAAAATGCAGGTGACTTTTTGCTACCCACAGAGTAGAAGAGAGTGATGGCACCAAGTGGAGGAGAAACCGCCTTTTGTGCCTACATCTTTCAAAACAACAAGCCATCTGGCTGATGAAAAACACCAGAATGAAGTTTCTGCCCAAAAATGTCCTACAAAAGAGCAGAAGAAGATCACAGAAGAGATGTCTCTTTATCCACAGGGGGCACGGAAATCCATTCAAGCTCAGTGCTATTCACGGATACTTGATCTTTTTATTAATGTATTTATCCATCCAAAAGTTATAGCAATTATATAAAAACATTTATTTGAAATCAGGTTTGAAGGTATTTTTTCAAATGTGTATTAGAGATCACACTCATCATACTTTATGTAATGTTAAAGGATAAAAGCAGAAAAACAGAATTTAAACTTTCTCTTGTCAGCCTAGTCTTGCAGAGTATACAACTTTGACTTTTGTGACAATAAAGAACACACTGGAGTCTCAGTTGATTTTTCTTTCACAGCCTTGAAAAGCAAAAAGACTATATTTTAAGTTTTCAAAAGTTGAGCCAACATGACATAACCTTTCCTCTGAGACAGACTGTATTGATAGAAGTCCAGCAAGACAAAAAAGTTCAGTACTTCAAATGGATTGATTAACAGTTTTATTGGTTGCTGTCAGTCTTATTGTGATACCAAATCTGAGTTGATGAGAAAGTCCTGTAAGTGAACAGAGAACAATCAGGTTTTACAACCGTGGCTATTGTGTCACCATCAGTGGCCTTGTTGTTATCTCTGTTATACTCAGATAAAGGTAACTCTGACTTTGATCGTCAGGTGAAAGACAGGACAACATAGTGCGTGCATTGGGTAGAAGTTGATGATTTGTCAGTACGGATGTACACATCCTGCAAATGTTGAGAGGTAATAAAATCTTGAAACAACTTTTATGATGATCAGGCTTAGCTGATATGGCTTGGATCACACTCATCAATTGGAGGGCATTTACAAAGGTATCTACCACAGTTACAGTGTTACTCAGTGGGAAACACTGTTGGCTGTAAACTGGTACATTTTCTGACACCCACTGTTTAAAACCCAAAAGTCAGAAGAATCATGAGGCTCCGCTTTCAGCCCCATGCTCCCTGAGCACAGCTTAGGACACCAAGTCTACTGCCCCAGTCAAGTAGTGGCAGTAGTATGGAATGAATTTCCCATCTTGAATCAAGAGCATTTTTAATTGATTAGAGAGCAGTATTTTATTGATTTCATGCTCAGATTTCAGGATATTGTCTTTCAAAACTCTGCTCTTGCGCTCAAATTTGCTCTGTGCATACTCAAACTGTGTCCTCACGCTTGGTTATAATGCTGCTCGCGCAGATTTCCTGCACTCACACTCGGGTTCTTCCCATAGACTGTATAAAACATGGACGTAGCATCAGCGACGTCACCCGTCTGAAACCGTAAAATGAAGCCAATCTGCGGACACAGCCACATTGGTTATGACGCCGGCTGTAAGTTTTTCTTCTAGTAGCTACAGGGTGCCCAGTGGTCATGTGACCTGAGCTGTGCCTCTGATTGGAAAATCAAACGATCCTAATAACTTCTAAACCGCAGAGATAGAAAAAATTGACTCACTGTACAGTAAGTGCCAATAGTGAAATCAGCTTTTTAGACCCAAGCCGTTTTTTTGAACCAGGCTGTAAATATGCTTTTTAATGGCCCAAAAATCTGTTTTAAGGCTGGGTGTGTACGTGACTTCCAGTCTTTCTGCAGCCAGCCTCAAGTGGATTCTCGACGAAAACAGCTTTTAGCACTTCCACATAGGCTTCACTTTTACTTGCCGGATGTTGCCCCTTGGTTCTCCCTCTTGCGCAGAGGGAATTTCTGCTCACAGATCTGTGTATGCCCTCCATTTTTTTGTGAATCAACCAATAGAAGGCTGACTAGTATTGTCTAATCAGATTATCCCTGTTTGTTTGCTGTTTTTCCAAGGAGCGTTGAATACGGGTGGACACTCTTTCAACCTGGTTTATCAACCCTTGACCTCCAGGGCTGTAATAAATGTGATTTCTTTAATTTTTGGGCCACTGTTGAAATCAAATATCATTCGATAAATACATGAGCACCCGTGTTTTTCACTATATTATAAAATCATAGTCACATGGCACAGTTTTTTTTTTTGCAGTGTGCTGGTGGAGAGAACAATTTCACCATCATGAAGATCTCATGCAAAAATGGACCGGCAAAGTCGAGGAAATCAGGCAAGTTGTTGTGAATTCATTTTGATGAAAACTATATTGGGGCTGCATGGTGGCTCAACAGTTAGCGCTGCAGCCTCACAGCAAGAAGGTCACCAGTTTGATACCCAGCTTGGCCAGTTGGCCTTTCTGTGTGGAGTTTGAATGTTCTCCCCGTGCATGCGTGAGTTCTCTCACAGTTCTCTGGCTTCCTCCCACAGTCCAAAAAGATGCTCAGGTTAATTGGTCCCTCTAAATTGTCCATAGGTGTGAGTGTGTGTATGTGAATGGTTCTCTGATATTCATCATATTTATCAATATTTGATCATATACCTAGCGTTATGCCTGAATAATACTTCACCAGTATGACAGTAAATAAGCTAGCTTACCTTGATTAGCCAATGTATTAAGGTATAAATTCCCTTGTGCCCTCAGTTATCAGCTATCAATAAAGAGAACAATTACTGATATTAGGAAGACCCCTTCTGCAGCCAAGATATTACTGATAAACTGATAAACCTTGTGAAATAGATGTTTCATATTCAAGTCTACTGCATGATTACTGGAGATTGAGATAAACATGATGAGCAAATACTTCAAAGCAAGGCACCCTTTTTTTGTAATCAATGGTTAACACAATGATAATTAATTGTTTGGAATGGCTCCTTTCCAAGTCCTCCTAAAGCATCACATCTTGCATACAGTATGATCATACTTTGCATTTATTAATGTTATAAATCATTTTCAAAACAAAATAAAACAAAGGGTGAGCCTACCTAAATACATTTTATGTGTAGTGTTCATGTATCTTTAACACCAGGTAAATGATCAAATATTCAGTACACAGCCCAATATAGTTTTCAATAAAATGAATTTAAAACAACTTGCCTGATTTCCTTGACTTTGCTGGTCCATTTTTGCACGAGATCTGTTGTCCTGCTGGCGTCATGATGGTGACATTGTTTTCTCCACCAGCACACCGCAAAGAGAACTGTGTCATGCGGCTATGCTTATACAGCTATTTCAATGAAAAACACGGGCGCTCGTGTATTTATAGAATGATATTCGATTTCAACAGTGGACAAACAAATTAAAGAAATCACATTTATTACAGCCCCGGAGGTCAGGGGGTGATAAACCAGGTTGAAAGAGTGCCCGCCCGTATGCGACGCTCCGTGAAGAACAGCGAACTCACCCGTAAACACAGGGATAATCTGATTGGTCAATACTCGTCGTCCTTTTATATGTTGATCCACAAAAAAATCGAGAGCAGACAGACATCTGTGAGTAGAAATTTCCTCAGCGCAAGAGGAAAAAGCAGAGTGTGAGCGCAGGAAATCTGCAGCATTATAACTGAGTGCGAGGGCACAGCTTGAGCACGCGCAGCATTTTAACCAAGCGCAACACAGTTTGACCACGCGCAGAACAAATTTGAGCACAGGGGCAGAGTTTTGAGAGACAATATCATGGAAACTGAGCAGAAAATCAATAAAATACTGATCTCAAATCAATTAAAAATGCTCTTGATTTAAGATAAGATATTCATTACATGTTCCATACTTAAATGAGAGTAATGTAACATTATTATGATGCTAACAATACTCGACTCTCTTTTTTCCTGAGACACTTGAAAGCAGCACGTGGTCACCATAGTAACCACAAGCCACGCTGCTTTGGTTCTGTTGTGTAGCGTCTGAGTTTCTTTTTAGCGGAAGTTAGTTTTTATCGATATTTTGGGACAGTGTACATCATAAGTGAAGTGCAGCCAGGGGCTTATCCCCTCACACTGTCCGTTAGCACAACTACAAACATTAAAGAGTTGGCTGTGACGAAGATGCCTTTGCTGGTGACAGACTACTCTTGGACGCAGACGGAGTCGATGGTTTACATTAGTGTGCCTTTAAAAGGAGCCACAGCCGGAAAAGTGGACATCCTGTCAACAGATGAGTATATCAAGGTAAAGAAAGCACAGGTTCGACAAGGTTAAATACAGGTTAAATGCTCGAATCGTCGAGCAATTGACATAGTATAAAACAGTCTTCTTTTTGGCTTTTTGAACGGGTTTGGTCTTTCTTCATTAATGTCCCCTTTTAATGTTCTTTCTATCAGTCCACTGAGACAATTCCCACTTTCTTGTCTTACAGGTGCATTACCCACCATATCTGTTTGAGGCCTTTCTGTTTGAGCCTGTTGAAGATGCCAGAAGCACAGCAAGGGTTGGAAATGGAGCTGCAGTGATTAGTTTGCAGAAGAGGGTCCACAAAGAATGGGAGAATCTAATGATAACTGCAGGTGAGAAAATCTACCCATCATTGTAGACATCTTTTCACCATGTCACTTATCTCCCCATCTACATTGTTATAGGGTGTGGAAATAAGTCAAGACCATTAGCCTGTGTACCAACTGATAAAAAAAAAAAATAAGAACAGTAAATTTGCCTCAAAAGTACACTCCAAAAATTAAATCTTATTGAGTGTTTATGTCTTATTTCTTATTTGAAGAGAAAGTTTCTTGAATTAAGACTTCATTCTATTTTTAATAAACTTGACAAACACATTTACTTGTCTTACTCCAATGGCAGATTTTTTTTACTTTTTACAAGCACGACCAAGAAAAGTTGTCTTTTAATAAATTGAAATAAGACACGTTTCTGGACTTGTCAGCTGAATGTGGCTTATATAAAGTGTAATAAGACACTAAAATTAAGACAAAAACACTTGCTTTGATTTTATTTTTTTTTGTGCAGCGATAAAAGTGGTGATTCAGATATTTATCTGGCTACATAATCACACTGATCACACAAAAATGTGACCACTTTTCCTAAATAAATGTTTTTCAGATGATAGAGAAACAAAGAAGGAAATCAGAGAGAGGGCACTGCTGAAATACCAAGAAAAGCTGTCTCAGGAGTCCAAATCCAAGGTGGAAAAACAGCATGCAGACAAAAAATACGCTCTGGAAACAATGATGAAGGTAGTACGTGATGCAACAGTTAAGTGATATATATCTGGTTTCAAAAGACACACATAACAACTGCTCTATCTGTTCTTAGCTTGAAAAGGAGGAAAGAGACAACATCCAGAAAATGAAGGACACTG
Organism: Halichoeres trimaculatus; assembly: GCF_033239565.1. Classification (NCBI taxonomy): domain Eukaryota; kingdom Metazoa; phylum Chordata; class Actinopteri; order Labriformes; family Labridae; genus Halichoeres; species Halichoeres trimaculatus. Next base: position 14,257,679 of record NW_027437187.1, on the reverse strand, counting down.
AACGGGAGAGAACCACAGCAGAGCTGGCAGCATGGCAGCTGAAACAGAAACAGAAGTTAGAAGAAAAAGAAGAAGAAACTCAGCTTAAACTCCAGAATCAGAGAGGAAACCCAAACCATGTGAAAGTTGTGGCAAAGGAGCAGGAAAAAGGATTTTCAGGAGGAGGGAAAGTCAAACAGAGTGGGTATTTTTCCAATGTGGTCAGATACGCTCCTTCAGTGCTTGTCTTTAGTATGTTAATGAACATATTCTTGCTTTTAGATCTAAAAAACCACAGTGCTAACAACACCAAGAAAAAGCAGGTGGACCTGCCTGCTCCAAGAAGTGCTGGAAACATTCAGGTCACGTTTACTCCTCGGGTTTTCCCAACCGCCCTGAGAGAATCCAGAGTTCAAGAGGAGGAAGAGGTGGGAGTATTTTATCTCCTTCTACCATCTTCATACTTACCCTTTGAAACTACGCACTGAGCGTATTGTAAATGGTAGGTATGAAACTCAAATGAGCAGCACAGTGTGTACGTGTATTTACAAGTACATATTAACCCTTTGATCAGCCCTGCAGGTTAAGGGTTTCAGGTTAAAAGTTAATTTGCCTTTGAAACTTTCTATTTTTACAGGTTTGGGATCTGAATATCTTAAAGGCTAAAACATTTTGTATTGCTCAAGAAGATGACATCAGCCTGCAGTTGTGAATTGGGCTGTAAATGCAGCTCTTTAAAATGCATGCACTAAAAGGGCTTGTTTATGACACTGAAAGGCTGAGGGTGTTATGTAATGTCTCTGACAGTGTTACATAAGTGATCAGAGATAAGTCTTTGTAAAAGAGCGAAATATTATTTTAAAACCAGGAACAGTCGTCACGCTCTTTGGAACCACTGAAAAATAATCCATCATTCCCTTTTCTCCTTTGTCATTATGTCAGTACACAAATTTTCAGTTAGGATCCCAGATATCTAATAAATGTACAACAATAATGAGACAAGCCTTCCTGATCGAGGCCTGTTTGACAAAGTTACGTTTTTTTAAGTGCAATCTAAACGCTTTGAATTTGAAGGTTTGTAACAGCTGATTCACTTTACAAAAAAAAATTTCCCCCTTAGTTGAAGAAGGCCTCAGACAGTCAGACAGTCCATGGACAGAACCATCTATTGCCGTGGATGAATTTGTTTGTGTGCATCTACTTCAGCAATCCAAAACTCTTTGTATCTCGTGCCTTTTAGAGTCAAATCATGAAGGAAAAAGGTAAAAAAAAAGAAAAGGAAAAAAGGTTGGAGTAAAAGATTATAAAGATTCTCTGTTAAGTTTTCAGATGAATGCACTTTCCTCTTTCAGCCCTGAAGAACACATGACAAAGTCTGTACTGTTAAGATGTTCTGTGAAAAAGTTTATTTTGCCAAGAGGTTTGTATGAACAGGTACAGACGCTATGCGCTTTCTGAAGAAATTAATTTCACTTTTCATTTTAATCAACCAGTGGCTCCAGAAACAGGCTGAGTCGAGGCGTGCATTAAATGCAGATACAGAGGAGCTGAAGGACCTAAAGGAGGAGCACAGGAACTCTGACTGGTTAAAGGACAAAGGAGAGTGAGTCAAGTCTGTTCTTGGACCTATTTATCAAAGCTATTTTTGTGTTGTATACACCATGTAATAACTAAATGAATTTTTATCAGCAAATGTTTTGCGACGGGGGATTATCTGGGAGCAGTGAATGCCTACAGTCTGGCAATCAGGCTCAACAGAAAGATCCCAGCCTTGTTTTCAAACAGGGCGGCATGTCATCTGAAGTTAAGAAACCTGCACAAGGCCATCAAGGACTCCTCTAAGGTCTGTTGCTTTGCACTATCAGTTTATCTGCATCTCACGCTGGTCAATGATTAAAGCTGCTCCCTGCATGTGCACAAACATTTCCTTACAATGCCATGTTTATTACATCGTCAGTTCTTTTTAGTTTCTGTAGTTGTAGTGTGTGTTTTAAACATATGATCCTATGAGTTTAGCTACTCTACAGCTTGAATGCTTTGTAGACATAAAGATCCTGTTTCTCTTCAGGCCCTTGATCTGTTGACTCCACCAGTTGCTGCAAATGCAGCTGCCAGAGCCAGAGCTCACGTTCGCCGAGGATCTGCTTTCTGCCAGCTGGAGCTCTATGCAGAAGGTCTGAACACCCACAGATAGTCCTTTTAAACTATACATTTGAATAATAAAATCATATGGTTCATGTAGCTGTGATGAAAGAGATGGAATATGACATGATGATATGTTTTAAATAACTGATCTCCTTTTATTGATCACATGTCATGTGTCCTCAGGGCTGCAGGACTACCAGGCTGCTTTAAAGATTGACCCCCACAGTGAAGCTCTGCAGGCAGACACTCAGAGGATCAGAGACATTATTCAAGGAACTGCAGACTGAGACACACAGACTGAAAGTAACAAGGTTGGTTATTAAAAACAGATAACTCAAACTGAACATTCAGACCAATACTGAGTATGTTTCATCAAAGTCAGAAAGATTCATAAGCCAGCTCTTTAACAGTGTGCAGTGTGTCTCAATCAAATACCAAGTTGAATGTATGAGCTACATTTACCAGTGCACTCACAGCTCCCTCATGTGGTCAGATGTGGCTTATTTCAGTTTCAGTGTACCTGTACATCAACATCCCAGGTTGAACTATTACTTGTCCGTAAAAGAACTTTGTGAATACTGCAGCAACCTATGAAAGTTCATGATTTTATATATATATAAAAAAGTGAGCAAAAGTACAGTTTGACTGAAATGAAGATTTACATTTATATTTGAAAAGTCTGATTTAGTTTCAAGTGAATGTGTGTGAATAACTGAAATAAAATGGGCATTTTTGATTTCCAAAGTAAATTTGCCTTAACATTTTTTACTGTCATACAAGATTTGATAAATTCAAGTTTGTATTAATCTGTGGCACAAAATAAATAAAGTGTTCTTTCAAAATAAAAGCCAGTAGTCTGTGCACAAAACATTTTTGCACACTGTCCATGTAAAATTGATTAAATGAGATTTTTTTTTTCCATAATTTTATTTTTTGATGTTTTGAGCTAAGAAACAGAATACACATTAAAAAATAGGGAGAGAGCTCTCATCTTTATCCTTCTATGAAGGTACGGTGTGTTAAAATAATATTTGACAATAGATTACAATGTTTCCTTGCCCACTCCTCCCATTGGTAAAGTTTCAGAAGTGACAGTGGCCCTTTTACGCACAAGAAGCTCCTGTAATGCATGATTTTTTATGAATATCAGATTTTCAAGTTTTTGCCATCAAAATGTCTTTAAATGAAAAATTCTTCAATTTGCAAATGTTATTTAACCCACAAAGAGCCACTCTCTTCTTTGTTGTCATGTCTCCTGTTGGTTCTTATTATTGTTTGTGTTATAAAAATTACCATCACATACACATACACACACACACACACACACACACACACACACACACACACACACACACACACACACAAACACACACACAGAGCTAGATTTAAAAACAAGTGTGCCTGTTACTAAACCCGGTGATCCAAACTAGTAGCCCCCTAGATGGGCCATTTAGCCCTCCAATATGTAAAAGTCAGATCTAGATTTAAAAATATATGTTTATATAACAATGAAGTAGCTCCTAAGCATGGTACTTGGTACTTTATAGTTACATGAGTTTTTTGTTTTTAATTTTTCTTTTAAACCAATGCTATATAGAATTTAAAAACTGCTGTTCCTCAAGTGTCCACTAGAGGCTGGCTCCAGAAGCCTCTAAAGCAGGGTTGTCCAACTCCTACCCTGGAGGGCCAAGAAGCTGCAGGTTTTCTTTCCAACCAAAAACTCCACCAGCTGATTTCACTGATTACATCACCTTCAAGCAGATAGCAGGGACTAATTAGTGAAATCAGCTGGTGGAGTTTTTGGTTGGAAAGAAAGCCTGCAGCCTCTCGGCCGTCCAGGGTAGGAGTTGGAGATCCCTGCCTTAAAGCCTAAAGCCCCATTTCCACCGAGCAGTCCGGTTCAGATCAGTACGGTTTGGAACAGCTTGTATCAATTAAGCTTGGTCTTTTTGTGTTTCCAAAGCCAACTGTGCCCCCTCGTGGTAAGCAGCGTTTAAGCTGGATGCCGACGGCTCCATGTAGTGTGAAGCCATAGCAGCGCAACACAGTGTACCCCGCTAATAAATCCAGGGAAAAAGAAAAACGCAGCACAGTAAACAAAGAGCAGCTATGGAAGACATCCAGTATTTTGTCCTATGTGATTGGAAAGTGTCTCTTTGATACAAAGTGCAATCAAGCTTTGTTTCAGAGAAGACTGTGTGCCGCCAGTAGAAATGCAGCCGCTGTCCTACAGTAAGTGATAATTCTTACAACCAATCAACGGTCTGCAGTGTTGTAGCTCCACCCTCTGAGAGCGGATCGGTCCAGTCTGGCACCCATACAAAAGGGTCCCAAAAAGTGGGTCGGCTCGTCTTGGTTATTTGGGGATCTGTCCTGGGATAAGTCAGTGGAAATGCCACAAAATGTGCGCCATACCGAGACAAACCGAACCAGTTTGGTTGGTGGAAACGCAGCTTAAAGCTGCATACACACCCATGAATTTAAAGAAAAAGGTATTTGAACAGTATTTTCAGTGTAGTAATTGCCGCCAATGGGCTTTCAACTCAATTTCAGAAAGCCATGGGTGGCGTCACTGAGACTTCCTCCACGTAAGATCTCAGGCTTTCATTATTTATCTATTAAGTTCCTGGTGGGTTGTCTGCTCACCACCCATTCCAACTCCATTTGCTCACAACTTTAAACTTAGACCTGTCATGAAAGCCCTTTTTGCTTGAATCTGAAGTGCAAATTGAGGTCGGCTGATCAGACCACACAGCAGGTCAGGACCCAGTGCTGCTGGGTCATGGGATCGCTGGTGTGTAGCGTAGCCTCCAGAGATTTCCAGAAAGGTTTAGTTTGTCACTTGATTATAGTCTCAGCTCTGTTTGGCAGCTTTTTCACTCTGTGCAAGCCTTCTTGAATTCTTCTGACATGACATAATATTGACTCATAACTTATCGCAGGCTGTAGGCTATTCCAGCTTTGAAATGCGGTTCAACAGAATAGATTTTTTTTCTCTCTGCCGCTGATTTAAGCAGATCAGAGCTTCAATCCCACCAAACATGTGAGTGTGGCTGTGAAGTAGCACTTAAAGACCACGGCCACACACCCTGCCCTCTGTCAGCATGCACAATTGTCTGTAAACACCCCACAAAGCTGCTTTCCTTAATTTTTTTCATCTCTCAATTTCCTTTTTTTCCCCTCTAATCTCCCAATCAAATGTGCCAAAAGCTCCCAAAAGAATTAGAAATGGTTGAAATTCAGCATCAAAAGAATGGAATCATTAAGTGGCTTTGATTTGCAGTGGAGCTGTATTGTAGCAGCTTGGTTTGAGTGAATGACTGTCAGGGAATTACTCCTTAAAGCGTTAGAAAAGATAAACACAATTCCAGCATGCATAAACGAGCAAGAGAAGTGAAGTGCTATTACAAAAGATTAATGCAAGGGCCTCTGGAATGGAGTGAATGGGGAGCAAAGACAAAGTCTTGCTGGGTAGACGACTGAACAAGCAAAGGTGGACATTTTGCGTAGTGAATTTCTTTTTATATACAAGAAAGCCAAACCAATGTAATAAAATAAAATAAAATATAATAAGAAAGCTAAGTTTCCCAAGTTACAGGGCACAACCAAAGTTTGATTTCTGAATTAATGTAGCTTCCTAGCAGCTAATTTTCTTTTGTCAAAGTTGTTGAAGTCAGGTTTGAGTTTCTGATGTGCTGAAGTATACTTAAGGCATTGTGGTGTTGAATCATTGATGTGATTGCCTTAAATGTCCAAATGGGTGCAAGGCACTGCCATTGGACTGTATTTTTTTCATATGTGTGTGTGGATTTGTGTGTTTGTGTGGGGAGGGTAGGCTCAGCTCAAGCTGATACCCTCCTTTTGTTGTGTGAGCTCACTTTGATTGGCAGCTGGTCAGCCCTCCTGGCTGGGGGCTGAGCTGGCTGACCACTAACATATGGAGTCTTTATCCCTGCATGCTGTGCAGGACACACACTGCTGCTTCTAGACACCGCTCTTTAACCCATTTAACACACTTAAACAAAAAGTGTGGACCCCCATGTATACATGTTCCTGCACCAAAGAGCAGCCTGGGTTTTAACCAGCTCTGAGGGTCCAAAGTTACTGACGGCTGGCCTCAATGTGATATCACCAACATTTATGAAGTAGAAATATGGTTTCATTTCCCTGGTTATGAGCTATGTGGTATTAAAGGTGTGTTATGGTTAACCTCTGAACAAGGACTCAGAAGTTTCTTAGTCTAATATAATCAAAGAGATAAATTATTCTAACCACTCAACTCCCCTTCATTTGTCACAAGTGAAGTAAATTGACGTAGGCCCCAATAGGGTTTCCTTGACTTTTGACTCCAGTGTCCAGGACATAAAAGAAAGTACAGACTTTTGAGCTCACACATACTGGAAGATACACTTGATACAATTCTTTTCCTGTTGTGAGATTTGGCTATTGGTGTCCTGGGGCTGACCCCAGCAAATCTGTAATTAGGCCTCGTCAGATGGTTGGCCTACTCTCTCCAGTTCCAGACCTGAATCAGGGTTTTAGTTGGAGCTCACTGAACATCACCAAGGTATGCTTTACAGAGGCTTTAAACCCAGAAAATGTAGATGAGTTCAGAAGACGGATGTCAGAGCTGGGAATAAAAAGAAATTTGAGATTACTGCTTTCCAGTTAGGAGCTGAAACAACTTAGAAAAGCATTAAGCCATGGGTGTCTGCCGTTGGTTGCATTGTAAGTCAATCCCAAGCAACATGAATACATGTCCTCAGATAGAACATGCACATTCCCATCAGTGTGATTGGTTTGATAACACAGATCAAGACTTAGTTACAAATAAACACAATTAAAAAGTACAGTTTATAAGAGTAAAACTAAAAGCGAGGCAATCTTTAAAGCTATGGTCTATGATCTGAAACCCAGTTTGGCTGATGAGACACATTTGAAAATCGCAGCCTCACTCACCCCTTCCCTCCTTGTTACAAGATCCCGCCCCCCAGCTCATATGGCCCTTCTTCGCGTCCTAGCAACACGCCCCCTCCGACAGAGCAAATTGCCAGCCGGCAGAAAATGTAACAAACAAGACAGTCATCCTCCTTGTTACACACAGTGGTAGCTTTTTCAGTTGGACCGGCGCGATCAAAACCATGAATTAGCCGGCGAAGCAGGTCTGTCGTTGCCACTGCCAGCTGATCAGAGCAGAGCCGACTGTGGGCGAGGCTTTACCTTTCTCGGCATGTCTTCACCAGCTCAGTATACAATGCTAAAGATGTGTGGCTAACTTGTGCTAAAATCTATTGACAGAGCCGACCCGTTCCGACCCGCAGCGTTCAGTCATTAGCCAGTATAGGCACAGACTAACCAGAGTTATTCAGCTGACATCTCCCACTGTGGTAAACAAAGTCATTACCTGTTCAACAGAAACTCAGCTGTCCCGGCATCAGTCTTCAGTCCCAAATCCCTCTGCAGCTTTTTCCACCGGTCATACATTTCTCCAATATTCAGTCTCTGTTGGCACCTGTATCGCTCATAATTCTTCCTTGCTTCAGCCTTTTCCTTGAAACTTTTTCATTTTCTTCCCCTCCCTGTGGAGGGTAACAATAACAGCTTCCTGGTTTCGGTCTTCTCTGGCTCCATTACGCTTCGCTAGCTGAGCAGCTAGCTGACGTGAGAGGGGTAGTGGGGAGGGACGAGGTGGGACCATGGGCATGACGGTGCAAAGCGAGGAAGACAGATCGGATGGACTCACTTGCAACTAGTATGCAGCTTTGCAGCGGATATACTGAATGGATTTTTTTCATTCTTTTTGGTCTTTATATTATGTAGATTGGACCATAGGACAACAACAGCCCTGTAAACGGTGACCATAGACCATAGCTTTAATTTATGAGCTGGTGATTGCTCAGCTAGCTCCAAGGAACAGAGTATAAATTTGATTAATTAGTTAACTAACACCAGAGCCGAGGAACAGCAATATTTTTCTAAAACAGAGCTATCCATCCAAAAAGAACAGTTTCTCACCAAAATATGATTAACTTTCTTTAAAACCAGGTTACTGATTCATGAGGCTGTATCTTTTATTATTTTTGTGACCTGATTCTTCCTTTTTTATTGTGAAACATTTTACTTAGTCTGAAGAGCCTCTCTCTGAAGTAAACGATCTAGCTGTTCAGTTGATTGCGCTTCCTACAGGCCGGAAACATTTGTGGCAAAATTTAGGGTTTTTTTTTAATTACTAAAATGTATTATTTTTTAATTCAATTTGTTTCTTTGAGTTTGTGTGTTTCTCACTTGGCATCTTATTGCTGCTTTTCATCTTGTCTCATCATTTTTGTCTGTTCAATTCTTTTAGGACCACTGACCCTTTCGAGCAACATAGCCTTTTTGATAAATAAGACACGTAATAGTTTTCTGCTGCTGCTGGAACGTGTTACCAATGTAAAGGGTGACACTGTACAAAAATGTGTAAGTTCAATCAAAACACAGGGCTTTAAGATGCTGGAGGGGCTGGGTACATTTTGAACGTGTGATATTCTCAGGCAGTTTTTCAGAAGGGACTTTTTAAACCCCGAAAACAGATAACTCTTCCTCTATTGTTCCCATAATTATAGCCATCACTGCTCCTTAAAATGGTTTTTCAATACATTATAAATTTATCAGGAACTGTGGGCGAACCCAAATAACGAAAGTGTAGCTTCAGCTCTATAATCAATGTTCCCATGTAATGTTTCACAGATATTATGTTTTCTTATCGGTGTGAAGAACAAACACGCTGCACAAGTTCCAGTTAAATGTGAACCATCCTCCTCCTTCCTCTCCCCTCCCTCTCTGCCCAGCTGAATAACCTCTAAAGGTAAATTAGATCATAATGACCCCGCACCATCCATACAAAACCTGATTAGACACGCAACCCTCTGCCTAATGAGCTGAAAAAACTGTTGTGTGTGTGTCTGAGAGAATGTGTGTGTGTGTGTGTGTGTGTGTGTGTGTGTGTGTGTGTGTGTGTGTGTGTGTGTGTGTGTGTGTGTGTGTGTGTGAGAGAGTGTGTGAGAGAGTGTGTGTGTGAAATGTCTGTATTTTGCTCCTTTAGTCACAGCTCTGTGTGGTATCTCCTAACACACACACAGACAGGAGGAACCATTCACACACACACACACACACACACACACACACACACACACACACACACACACACACAAACACACACACACACACACACACACACATACTCGTTTATCTGGCCTGGTGAGGACAGTGGACGTAGACATGCCTGCTGGGGACCACCTTTTCTAATGAAGATACAGCCATGGTTTTAAGTCCAAAAAATCTTTTTCAATTTTAGATTTTCATTTATCACTTGAAATAAAAAGATTTCTCATTTCTAATTTTTCACGTATTGCGTCTCACTTTTCCAACACTATGGGGACGGTAGGGGACTGTAATGGAAAATAGTGGGAAAATAGACATTTTCCCACTATTTAATTGAAATAGAGACTGGTCGTGCTCCAGAGGGACGTATTGAATATTAGTAAGTAAAAATCTTAGATACAGCATACTGAACACTTATAGAACAGAAGGAAGAAGAATGAAAAGTCTAAAATAAAGTATTAAAAACAACTAAATTATACAAACAACACAAATGTCTGCTGAAATGTCTGTCACTTTTAATTTTTAACAGCAGGCAACAAACTGTGAAACTCATTAGATGAATGATAAAAGATTCTGTACATCAGCTCAGTTCATCACTCAGCTGGTACTTAAAAGAAGTGCATTAACATGGAGTCTTTAATATCAAAATACATTATCAGTTAACCCTCCTGGGTCAAACTAAACCAAACTGTTTTAACTTGTCCTTCTTTCCTTCCTTCCTTTATATCTCCCTCCTTATCTTCTTTAATCTCCTCTTACCTTCTGTATCTTCTTTCCTTTCCCTCCCTCTCCTTCTTCCTTTCTCTCCCCCTCTCTTTTTTCCTTGTTCCTCCCTACGTACTTTTCAATTCCTTCTTCCTTCCTCTCCCCCACTCTCTTCCCTGGTTCCTCTCTACTTACTTTTCACCTCCTTCTGCCGTCCTCTCCCCCTCGCTCTCCTTTTTCCTTTTCTACTTAATTCTCATGTCCTTCTTCCTTCTTCTCAACCTCTCTCTTCTTTCCTTGTTGCTCCCAACTTACTTCTCACCTCCTTCTTCCTTCCTCTCCCCCACTCTCTTCTTTTTTTGTCTTCCCAACTTACTTCTCACCTCCTTCTTCCTTCCTCTCCCCCACTCTCTTCTTTTTTTGTCTTCCCAACTTACTTCTCACCTCCTTCTTCCTTCCTCTCCCCCACTCTCTTCTTTTTTTGTCTTCCCAACTTACTTCTCACCTCCTTCTTCCTTCCTCTCCCCCACTCTCTTCTTTTTTTGTCTTCCCGACTTACTTCTCACCTCCTTCTTCCTTCCTCTCCCCCACTCTCTTCTTTTTTTGTCTTCCCGACTTACTTTTCACCTTCTTCTTCCTTCCTCTCCACCACTCTACTTTCCTTGTTCTTCCCTACTTACTTTTCACCTCTTCGTTCCTCTCTCCCAATCTACACTACTACTTGTGCAAAATTAACTACAGCTGTTAAATAACTGAAGTGCAAATTAACTACAGCTGTTACATAAATAAAGTGCAACTTAACTACAGCTGTTACATAAATAACCAGTAAGTTAACTATAGCTGTAATCTAAATAAAGTGCAAAATAATAACCTGAGCAGATCACTGCTGTTAGAGGAACTCCAAACACAGCTTCAGGTGGCACAAATCAAACGGTCACTTTCTGAGAGCTGCATTAACAACCTCTCATTCAAACGTAAAACAAGAGAGAAATAATCAACTTGCAGCATTTACCAGCATTTCTTTGTAGATTGCCGCTTCCAAGCGTCTATACGGTTCTTCACATAGAACTTCACAGCATCCCAGGTCCTATCTTTAAGTTCCTCTGGAAATGCATGAATACACTCAAGACACTGTACTTTACCAGGAACCTTGCCAGTCTTAATGCTGTGCATCAGCTTTTTTTCCACAGCTTGGACTTCCTCCTTGGTCCACATCTTTCTCTTTCTCCTGGATGTATCTATAAAAATAAAACAAAACCAAAAAGTTCAAACTAGAACAGCCAAGATGACCTCAGAAACCGTTTTGGTTTTTGTCCTGTCTGAAGCTTACTGAAACACCAACAATTTCTGTATGAGACTAAAAAAAAAAATTATTGGTGAAATACCGCTGCTTGGCAGTGATGCGGTCTCAGACTCATCATCCTCCTCTGTTCTCTTTTTGATGGGTTTCTTCATCTCTTTCACAGGTTCTGGCCCTTCTCAAAAACAAAGAGATACAATGGTAGAAAAGTTCACTAAAAGCACTGATTGCAACAAGTTGGCGGATAGTTCATCATTTCACAAGTAACATAATATAGCCAAAATGGCATTTTTAAAAGTAAAGAGTTTTTTAAATAAGGCTTGGAAGTAGATTAAAAAAAAAACAATAAATCCTTCCTTCTTTGACCCCACACTATGTTCCCTTTCTCCTTCCCTTTTCCCTTCCTTCCTTCCCTGTTGCCCTTTGTTCTTAATTTTTTCTTTCCTTGACCAAATCTGTTCCCTCCCCAAATCTTCCCTCCAATTCTCTTTCCTTAATTTTTCCCCTTTTATCTGTCCACAATACATCCTCTCTTTCTACCTTCCTTCCTTCTTTCCCTGTGTCCTGCCCAACTTGACCCACAAGAACAATGGGACAGTTGAAATAAACCAAGGTAATAAACAGTGCAATTTAAAAAAGGAGCACAGCTCAAAGACCAATACATGACAGTTAAAGCAGTCTTATGTGTAAAGAGTTGCTCAACATAAAAACTGAATTGTGCATTAAGTAGCTTGTTACACCCAATCAACCAGTTATCGGTGACATACCTCTGTTTGGCGGTGATGCGGTCTCAGACTCTTGGTCATCCTCTGTTCTCCTTTTGATGGGTTTCTTCATCTTTTTCACAGGTTTTGGCCCTTCTCAAAAACAAAGAGATACAATGGTAGAAAAGTTCACTAAAAGCACTGATTGCACCAAGTTGGAAGATAGTTCATCATTTAACAAGAAACAGAAGATAGCCAAAATTGCATTGTTGACAAGTAAAGACTTTTTAAAATAAGGCTTGGTGGTAGATAAAAAAAAAACAATAAATGACACTGTAGAAGTGCCATTATATAACAAGATTTGATTATTTTTTTTAAAAAAGTAAAGTGGATTACACCCACTGAAACAGGTCCCTCTTTCTCTCCCTTCATCCTTCCTTCTTTGACCCCACACTATGTTCCCTTTCTCCTTCCCTTTTCCCTTCCTTCCTTCCTTCCCTGTTGCCCTTTGTTCTTAATTTTTTCTTTCCTTGACCAAATCTGTTCCCTCCCCAAATCTTCCCTCCAATTCTCTTTCCTTAATTTTTCCCCTTTTATCTGTCCACAATACATCCTCTCTTTCTACCTTCCTTCCTTCTTTCCCTCTGTCCTGCCCAACTTGACCCACAAGAACAATGGGACAGTTGAAATAAACCAAGGTAATAAACAGTGCAATTTAAAAAAGGAGCACAGCTCAAAGACCAATACATGACAGTTAAAGCAGTCTTATGTGTAAAGAGTTGCTCAACATAAAAACTGAATTGTGCATTAAGTGGCTTGTTACACCCAATCAACCAGTTATCGGTGACATACCTCTGTTTGGCGGTGATGCGGTCTCAGACTCTTGGTCATCCTCTGTTCTCCTTTTGATGGGTTTCTTCATCTTTTTCACAGGTTTTGGCCCTTCTCAAAAACAAAGAGATACAATGGTAGAAAAGTTCACTAAAAGCACTGATTGCACCAAGTTGGAAGATAGTTCATCATTTAACAAGAAACAGAAGATAGCCAAAATTGCATTGTTGACAAGTAAAGACTTTTTAAAATAAGGCTTGTTGGTAGATAAAAAAAAAACAATAAATGACACTGTAGAAGTGCCATTATATAACAAGATTTGATTATTTTTTTTTAAAAAGTAAAGTGGATTACACCCACTGAAACAGGTCCCTCTTTCTCTCCCTTCATCCTTCCTTCCTTCTTTGACCCCACACTATGTTCCCTTTCTCCTTCCCTTTTCCCTTCCTTCCTTCCCTGTTGCCCTCTGTTCTTAATTTTTTCTTTCCTTGACCAAATCTGTTCCCTCCCCAAATCTTCCCTCCAATTCTCTTTCCTTAATTTTTCCCCTTTTATCTGTCCACAATACATCCTCTCTTTCTACCTTCCTTCCTTCTTTCCCTGTGTCCTGCCCAACTTGACCCACAAGAACAATGGGACAGTTGAAATAAACCAAGGTAATAAACAGTGCAATTTAAAAAAGGAGCACAGCTCAAAGACCAATACATGACAGTTAAAGCAGTCTTATGTGTAAAGAGTTGCTCAACATAAAAACTGAATTGTGCATTAAGTAGCTTGTTACACCCAATCAACCAGTTATCGGTGACATACCTCTGTTTGGCGGTGATGCGGTCTCAGACTCTTGGTCATCCTCTGTTCTCCTTTTGATGGGTTTCTTCATCTTTTTCACAGGTTTTGGCCCTTCTCAAAAACAAGGAGATACAATGGTAGAAAAGTTCACTAAAAGCACTGATTGCACCAAGTTGGAAGATAGTTCATCATTTAACAAGAAACAGAAGATAGCCAAAATTGCATTGTTGACAAGTAAAGACTTTTTAAAATAAGGCTTGGTGGTAGATAAAAAAAAAACAATAAATGACACTGTAGAAGTGCCATTATATAACAAGATTTGATTATTTTTTTTAAAAAAGTAAAGTGGATTACACCCACTGAAACAGGTCCCTCTTTCTCTCCCTTCATCCTTCCTTCCTTCTTTGACCCCACACTATGTTCCCTTTCTCCTTCCCTTTTCCCTTCCTTCCTTCCCTGTTGCCCTTTGTTCTTAATTTTTTCTTTCCTTGACCAAATCTGTTCCCTCCCCAAATCTTCCCTCCAATTCTCTTTCCTTAATTTTTCCCCTTTTATCTGTCCACAATACATCCTCTCTTTCTACCTTCCTTCCTTCTTTCCCTGTGTCCTGCCCAACTTGACCCACAAGAACAATGGGACAGTTGAAATAAACCAAGGTAATAAACAGTGCAATTTAAAAAAGGAGCACAGCTCAAAGACCAATACATGACAGTTAAAGCAGTCTTATGTGTAAAGAGTTGCTCAACATAAAAACTGAATTGTGCATTAAGTGGCTTGTTACACCCAATCAACCAGTTATCGGTGACATACCTCTGTTTGGCGGTGATGCGGTCTCAGACTCTTGGTCATCCTCTGTTCTCCTTTTGATGGGTTTCTTCATCTTTTTCACAGGTTTTGGCCCTTCTCAAAAACAAAGAGATACAATGGTAGAAAAGTTCACTAAAAGCACTGATTGCACCAAGTTGGAAGATAGTTCATCATTTAACAAGAAACAAAAGATAGCCAAAATGGCATTGTTGACAAGTAAAGACTTTTTAAAACAAGGCTTAGTGGTAGATTAAAAAAAAACAATAAATGACACTGTAGAAGTGCCATTATATTACAAGATTTGATTATTTAAAAAAAAAAAAGTAAAGTAGATTACACCCACTGAAACAGGTCCCTCTTTCTCTCCCTTCATCCTTCCTTCCTTCTTTGACCCCACACTATGTTCCCTTTCTCCTTCCCTTTTCCCTTCCTTCCTTCCCTGTTGCCCTTTGTTCTTAATTTTTTCTTTCCTTGACCAAATCTGTTCCCTCCCCAAATCTTCCCTCCAATTCTCTTTCCTTAATTTTTCCCCTTTTATCTGTCCACAATACATCCTCTCTTTCTACCTTCCTTCCTTCTTTCCCTGTGTCCTGCCCAACTTGACCCACAAGAACAATGGGACAGTTGAAATAAACCAAGGTAATAAACAGTGCAATTTAAAAAAGGAGCACAGCTCAAAGACCAATACATGACAGTAAAAGCAGTCTGATGTGTAAAGAGTTGCTCAACATAAAAACTGAATTGTGCATTAAGTGGCTTGTTACACCCAATCAACCAGTTATCGGTGACATACCTCTGTTTGGCGGTGATGCGGTCTCAGACTCATCGTCCTCCTCTGTCCAGGTCCTTTTCACGGTTCTTGATCTACCTATAGACAAACAGATTCACAGTAGAATATTTTAAAAAGCTCCTTCAGTAAAGCACTGATGAGGGAACAGCTGACCACTTCCAAGCACCATGAGAGATCAAGTACTGTGCACATAAGAGAAGTAAACAGGTCATGTTTAAATACCTCTGGTAAGCTGCAGCGAAGCATCAGACTCTGGGTCCTCCTCTGTAGGTGTCCACTCAACAGGCCTGTTCTTTTTGTCTGATCTTTGACCTTCATTGAAAAACAAAAAGATGCTTTGTTAAAAGAGGCTTCATCCTCCAAGGGGTACCCAGTCCCTGAGTTGAGAACCACTGGTTCAGTGAAAATACCTGATGAGTTAGATGATGGACTCAACATCACATCTTCATCTTCACTTCCAGATAGAGAGCTGTCTTCAGGTACTTCCTCTGAATAAACACAGCAAAAAAACGTTGTGAACTAGTATGTCAAACTAATGTGTACATGGCACCTATAAACCATCACAATTTAAAATGATAAAAATAGTGCGTGCAATGACAGGTATTACCATCAGGATCAACGCTGATCTCGTCCAGAGTCATGCCTTTAAACTGTGACAGTTCTCCTCTCCCGCAGGCCATAAGCAACTTTGCAACTTTGGCAACTTGTAGTGTTCCTTCAGGCAGCCGGTAATATTGTCGATGGACTCTGATGTTGTGACCCATAAAATCTGCTAGGCAGTCCTGCTCGTTGTCTCTCAGGTTTAGAACTTGTGACATTGTTGCCATCTGTTTCCTTAATCTTGTTGATGTCAATGTTTGAGGGTCCTTAGCTCCGCATTCACATGCCATTGCACGGATGGCATCAGATCCTCTGAGGTGGCTTTCTGCTTCTGGTCTCCCAAACAAATACAGATTCTCATCCGGCACTTCACATTTCCGACGATAATTCACCAGCAACTGAATGGAGGACACCATTTCTGGGCTGAGTAAGACAGGAACCTTTTTGTCCCGCTTACCTCTGATTTCCACCCGCTCAAAGTATTTGCAGAGCTTCTTTTCAACATCGCTCAAGGCAAGGTCAAGATCTGGATTACTGGCAAAAGTGTTTCTCAACATGAAGTCATTCAGAGACATCTTCGAGACCTCACCCTCTCTCCTTCGATTGAAGACGATTACTTCACAGAGTGTCAGTTTAGCAAGACGTAACCAGTTGCTCTTATTTTGTTCATTTTTGAGACTGGATTGACACTTTGACCTTTCTGCGTCAATATGGTTGTGAAGTTTCACAACATCTTCACAGTAGGGGATTAGAAGAGGTTTATTCCATTTTGACTCTCTGAGGTTCCTCAGTGCGTGCGAGGATACCCACTCATCCCACTTTTTTTCTTTCAGTGTCCTGAATGTCACCACATTTTCAAGGGCCTTCTTGTTCTCAGCCATCCTTGCATCAACCTCTGCAATATCTGCTATTTTGGTTAGGCTATGACCAAGTTTGAGCGCCAAAGACGGAATCTTGAAGCTGCTGGTATCTTCACTCCATCCACAGACCATCTTCACAGCAGTCACAACATGGCAGAAGTTTGCTGGGAGAAAGAAGTCATCCATTGTTTTCAGCTTGCCAAGGGTCTTTGCTCGGAGAACTAACCGTCCCATTTCTCGCATCTTTTGCCTGATGTATTGGTGTTGGCTTGTGTCTGTGCCTTTTTTGTTATAGAAGTGTTCTCCTAGCTTCAGAATATATTTTTGTTGCCGAATTATGTCTGTTATGTTGTCTTGATTCATGTCATTTACAAGGGCCCAGACTTTGTCATTTGTCCCCTTTGGGACAGGCTGTCCAGCAGCACAAAGTGACTGCACTCTAGTTCTGCCTGGTTTTCCAGCTTTTCTTTGCTCTGCCAGTTTGCATCTTTTCAAGTGGCGCCACAATGCCTTCCTTTTGAGGAATGCCTCACAGTATATGCAGTGTAGATACTCTTTCACATCCACTGGTTTACTGCTTTGCTGAGAGGGTACCATCACCCCTTTTCTTTCCTCCAGGACTTCAAAATTGTGTCGACGATTGCCTTTATTTCGAATAAGATTTAACTGCACCTTCCTCTCCGCTGATCCTTTTGGAAAAGAAAATGCTCGTGCTACCTCGGTCAAGTTGCTGTGTTTCATCTCCAAGTGTCGTGCAATTTTTGCATATGGTTTAGAACAGTACATACAGTAGTGCCTCTTATTGTACACTCTACTGCCGTTTTTCTTCTTTTTCAACCTCAGGACTTGAACATCGCTGTCCCTAGAGGATTCGGAGATCTCCCATTCTCCTGTGGAACTGGAAGAGGTCAATGTGTTCTTTCTGGTTTTTACACGCTTGAGACAACTTTTCTTCAGGCATTCATCATCCGAGTTTCTCATTATACTGTACTTTATTTTAGACTTTATCAGCTTCGGTTCCTCTTCTGATTCTTCCGTAGAACTAGGCACATACTCATCCTCACTTATTTCACTGCTTATCGGAGAGTCATCAGTGGAGATCCCAAGCATTTCCTTTGTAAGCTAGAAAAAAAAGTCACATGTGACATAATTACCACATTTTTAAGAATATATCCTATTTAAAATTTTAATCCTACCATCAGAAGTGATTTTAGAATACACACTGGTTTGTCTGCATACTTACAACCACACTCTCAGTACTGCTCAGCGGTGAAACGTTTGCATCTGAAGGGCACTGGTCCATTTTCTGAATGAGCAACCAAAAACATAGAACATGTCAACGCATACCATTCCCAATCTAAAAGCATTTTCGCTAGCATTAGCTAAATTAGAATGCTAGTGTGGGAGGGGCTTAACTAGCTTGGGGGATGCTAAAAAGCACAGAAAAGCACTGATTATCATTTTTGCTAGCTTTCAAGCCCTCAATGGTCTTGCCCCTTCTTACCTGTTTTACTTTTATTGTTTTATTGTTGTATAGCTTTATCACAATGTTCTTGAAGCAATTATATTGCTTTTATATTTTGATTTCTATGCTTTTTGTACAGCACTTTGATTGACTGCTGTATTCTTTAAGGCGCTCTATAAATAAACTTGACTTGACTTGCATTAGCTAAGTTAGCATACTACCACTGAATGGGAGAGCTTGGGAATATCAATTAACCTAAGAAAAAAGTAAAAAAAAAAAAGTTAAAAAAATTAATTATATATATGATAATTAGCAATAAAGTTAGTGTAGGCTATTTAATAGTGCTGTCAGGCGATTAAAAAAAATAATCTAATTAATTACAGGATTTGTAATTAATTTATCTAATTAATCGCATTTTAATCTCATATCTGCTTAAGGTCCCAAAATAAAGAATTTGAATTCCAGGACATTAAAATTACATTTAAAAAACATTTAAAAATGAGGTGGGAATATATACAACACACTTTGGAGGACCAGGGCTAAAGGCTAAAAACTGTGAGGAACTATGTACAAGACACTTAATTCAAGTCTTGGATCAAAGAAAAGTGAAGTATTCTCAGTTTAACATGCTCTGAACACACAAACAGTTGCTGATTGGTGCAGAGCAGCCCCAAGCTGAAACATGACACCAGGAAGATGGAAGGAAATTTTCAAAGAATTCTTTAGATTTAAATACAGGGAAAATATCGATCATTCAGGGCTTGTTTAATGCAGTAAAAAGTGTAGAAATATCTGTTTTTTACAGAATTGAGCTAGAGCAAACGGTTGATTTTCTGCAGATTTTCAAAAAGGACTTGTGAATAAATGAGATACATTCAGGGACTGTCGGAAATTTAAGAATCTGACGAGAACACCACTTTTTCCTAGTAGGACAAACTGTTTGTAAATGTCAGACATTTGAAAATAAGTGCGTCTTTGAACGCCCCGTGGGTTTGGGATTCAGATTAATCTGTGTTAATTTTTATAACGCGTTACTTTGCGGTGTAATTAATTAATCTAATTAACCCTTTAAAATGACAGCCCTACTATTTAATTGTTTTCCCCATTGACCACCATTGGTCTAACAATTTGGGCAAAAACCTACTTTCACATCTTAATACTAACCGACAGCCTAGTAGGAGCTGAAATTGCTCATTTGTGACCTTACTGTAGACTGCAAGAGGCAATTACATCAAATGTGAAGCTTTGATAATGAGTAAGAAGTTGCAGTCTTCGTTCTTGTTCAAACAAGTTGAAACATGAGAAAAAGATTCTTGGCTGTTTTGGATAATTCTGCATTTA
Organism: Halichoeres trimaculatus; assembly: GCF_033239565.1. Lineage (NCBI taxonomy): Eukaryota > Metazoa > Chordata > Actinopteri > Labriformes > Labridae > Halichoeres > Halichoeres trimaculatus. The sequence goes on along the minus strand of NW_027437187.1, from coordinate 14,238,220 downwards.
CAAATATATGAAGTCTCAGCTTTTATACAATGTCAACATGGATATAAAATTCTAATGATGAGTATAGCTTTAAAACTCTTAAATATAGCATTGTGAAAGTTTTTTGTGGCACACAGCTGTTAACAGACAAAGGCTGAATGTTGTGGTTGACAGATAGTGGTAGAAAGAGCTGGCTTTGTTTAATGGAGACTGAGATAGCTGGGAAGTACAAGTGGAGCAGCAAACTTCACAACAGCAGCCCCTGCTACCTGCTATTTACTCCGGAGGAGACATGAGAAGACACCACCAAGTTAAAGAGATGATGGTAAGTGCTTAATATTTAGCTAAAATTATTATTTTTTTCTGTTTGTAAAGGCTATCAAACCAGCCAGAGCAGGTTAGGAACGCTGCTAATAAGTGTGATAACATCAGTTTGTGTAACATTAGCCTAGGTGTCTCAGGTGTATGCTTTCTCACAGAAATTCCATTTAGGTTATTAACATGATGAGGAAATGTAGTGTTTCATTCAATAAAAAATTGTCTGACTAATCGAGGCAGCCACTGATTTATAGCCACACAACACAAGAAAATTTTTTAACAGTAATATACAAACCTCATGCCTAGGACACAGGGTTGCTGTGAGAGACTGAGGTGAAGATGTCATTAGACTATTTAGCCAAAATAAACAGCATAAGGTATGGTAAATGTATAGTAAAAGAAATGGGGTGAAAGTATTATGAATACGTTATGTTTCTGAATATTAGGCCTGTGGAGTCTGTCTATCTCTAAATTATACTGACCATGTTTTACTTACAATGACATAAATGTATCAAGCAGATATTCCTTACATGTTCCTGCTGTAAAAAGAAAGAAGAAAATTTACAACCTAGATGTGTTGTATAATATTTTCAGTGACAATGAAAAAAACTATTAGATTTTTATAGGGGCTTAAGCTGTTGAACAAGAAGTATGCATACAGACCAACATAAATTCCAGAAGGTCTATATGGTAATGATCAACTGATTTAACAAGATTTAGCTGCTTAGCTAGATGTTTGTATATTTAACTAGCCAAAATTGTTCATGATCTAATTTTTCATTTATTGCCATTTCATTTATAGAAACGTTCTCCTTGAGAAATCAGCTCCTATATGACTCTGTCAAAGGACAGGGCGTGAGATACCAGCAGCACCAGAGGACTGCCAACTTATTTAATTTATGTGACTGTTTAAAGGTATAATTGGTAGTTGGATTTAGATACACTTTTTGTCATGCTGATGAAAATGATCTATATGTACCGATGGCAAGAAATACATGATGTGTTTTTAAAGTAGAGCGGAAAATATCCGCTATCTACAGCAGGAGTACAACAGGGAAAACACCAACCAATCATCATCCAGGGCCACCTTGTTTGTAAACCAATCAAATCCCATCGCCATTCTGCCTGCCTCCTGCGCATACATTTCACTGGCGTGCACATGATTCAGTGCGTGTGGCCGAGCTGAGAAGGAAGGAGCAGTGCTGCAGAATGGCGGAGAAGCTACCTATACCTCGATTGCCCGTTGCTGCTCCTCCAGCTAAACAGAGCAAGAAAAGAAAGACAGAGGCTTCCTTTTCTTGCTCTGTTCCCCTGCCTCTAACTACTGTTCCTCTCGCTCGACCTCGGGCCTGTCCCCTCTGACCCGATGAGGTACTTGGCTCTGGGCTTTAGTTTCAGATCAGAGTCTAATAAACTCTCACCACAGGGGCTCTGACAATCAGAAAAAAAAAAAATGTGATATTTGGTAAGTCCTAGAGAAAATGTACATGTACTATTTGTATTATAGCTTTACTCCTGATATCATGTCACAGGTAAAAGTGGACTATTCTAGCTTGACAGTCGCGAGTACTGACAAAAGCCATGTTTGTTTGTTGTTTTTTTAGCTTTAAGTTTTAACATTTTGGTGTTTCCTTACCTCTAAATGAGACATGACTCTACGTAGTGCAAAACATAAAATGATGTGCTGAGTCCGTCTCTTAGTCACTCACAATCATAGTTGGGAATCAGCGGCGCCCGTGCATGTAAGCGGGGGCGTTGCTTTGAGGGAGCTCCAAGGGGAGGGGGAGGAGGGGCTAGGGGGAGTCCTGAAGAGATGCTACATTCAAATTCATGCTAGTTTTTCAGGAATGCCAACACTGCCTTTAAGTATGAAATAATAACATATAACTGTTCAATAATATCAAATATATTCTGTATTATTGAGACATTATAGGGTAAAACCTTGTGGGAGTGGTAATTTTTAATAAAATATTACCACTCTGCATAAGCCTTACTGGTTACACAACCGTAGCAGCCGTTATCAGAGAATATTTTGATTGTAGATTAGTTACAGTCTGTGAGACTCAGCCTTCTTAAATTCCTTCAATATCCTCTTTTAATAAAACTAAAGTGCTGCAATATTACTTTAATTCTAAAGTCTTCAAAAAAGAAACATTCTTCTTGTATTTTGCCAATAACATTCCCATAATGTGCACACTAAGCTAGTTCAAAGTTTAAGAACTCATTCTTAACTGCAGTATGCAGCAAAGCATTTTATCCTTTCTCCACACCTGGATCGATTTCTGTCCATAAAGAACAAGCATTTGACATAAGCTCTGAATCTCCATACATATCTAGTAATTAGGGCTGTAAAGTCCAAGTCGACTGGTCGACTTATTGGCCGATGCGTGCTCAGTCGACCAAAATTCTGATTGGTTGACCAAATGTATCAATTAATATTTTCCCCTGCAGTATATGGTTCATTTTATCGGGAGAACTGTATCAAGTGAACCATTTCACAGGAAACAGCCTATCTTTTCATGTCTTTATCGTTCATGTCAATATTAATATTATATTAAGAAAATTTCAATATTCTAGTCTAATAATCCTTTATTCGCAGCCGCTGCTGCATGCGCTCTGTGCTCTGCCTTCTGCAGCGGGGCATCCCTCACCCAGTCCGCACTGGATTTTATGCCTCATATAAATATCCAAATGCAAAAACGACATCATATGTGAAATTGTCAATTTTATTTCTGAGGATATGAGGGGCATTGGTGTCGTGGAAGGCCAAGAAAAACATTGGAACGCAACACAATTACGCACGCATTAACGGCAAAATACGAGGGAGCAAAAAATAGAAAGTTTCTGAGTTAATAAAGATAACAGATGTGGATGTGTCTTTGAATGGAGTCCTATATGACAGTGACTGCCCATTTCACTGATGAAGACTGGAAAGTAGGGCTGAACGATTTTAAGAAAAGATTGAATTGTGATTTTTCAGGCAGATATTGTGATTTCAATTCGATTCACGATTTTCTTCTAATCAAGCTTTGGGATATTCACATGTAGGGCTGAACAATTTTAGGAAAATATCTAATTTTTCTGGCAGATATTGCAATTCACGATTTTTTAATCATCAATAGTGATGATAAATAATCTGTTTTTATCAATTTCTACTCCTAACTAGAGGCTTTGTGTTGTTGACCTGCTTACCAGCACTTTTAACATATAGATTGTCTACAAATTTGGAAAACAGAATGTGTATAATACTTGACACAACAGATCCTGAGTCAGTCAGGAGCGCTGCAAAAAATTGCTCCTTTGGCTCCATTGCATTGTCTAAAATTGAGATTTCGATCTGAAAACGATAAACTGTTCAGCCCTACTGGAAAGCAAAGAGTCTTCTGCTTGAGAGAAGAAAAAAAGGAGAGGCGGACACAGGAACAAACATCTTTATATGAACTTGCAGAGTTTGAGCAGAAAAAAGTGTTTATTGTAGTGAACAACGTGGCTAATATGGGACTCTGTGTGGAAACACTAAGGGAGTCCCATGAATGGTTTAAGATGCAGGGCATTTGGAGGTGCACCGGGCACACCTTGCAGCTCGGTATGAATGTGGCGCTCAAACAGTCGCGCTGTGGCTGCAGCACGTCATGTTCTGGCGTATTTTAATAAGGAACACAAAGCAAAAACTGGGCTAAAACAGAAGTAGAAGCAGGTGCTGATATAAGTTTAATCCAGCAGTAGCATGTCATTTTGTAGCACATTTTAAAAGGGGACAGAAAGCAAAAAAAAACTGGGCTAAAACAGAAGCAGGTGCTGAAATAAGTCTTACTGTGCCGCACTTCGCTGACCTCCCCCCGTGCAATTGGTCGATTTTTGGTTGACAATTGCTGTGCTTTGGTCGACCAACAGTTTCTTTGGTTGATTACAGCCCTACTAATAATACACAACCTCTTGGGTCATGGAGCTGTCTAAATATCTGGCTTTGTTATGATTTATTTGTTTTTATCATACAGAAGCTTCATAACCCAAAAGGTTTGAAAACACAGAGCCTAAAATGTGATTTGTAGTCTCTCTCTGCGCCCAGCATGTCAGCATCTATCTCAGGTTGTATCACCAGTAACGCTTATGTTTAAAAATCACACTAAAAGCAGAATAACTTAAGGCACATCTCTGAAGCACATATGCACACCTCATATGCTTTCAAGTTTTGATTGTTTAGCTGTTACAATGCCAGAAAGCCTTTTAACATCGGAAATAATTTTAAGGAGTTAATTTACAACAACACATTGGCTAGTTGGGGTGCTGGTTTGGCTGAGTGGTTAACAACCAGGCACCCCATGTACATGCTACTGTCGGTTCAAAAGCCTATGCAGTCTCTTTCCTATCAATAAAGGCAAAAAAATGCCCAAAAGATACATTAAAAAAAACATTGGCTAGTTATGGTGTTGTGAAAATGCCTGACACATTTAGGGCATTTTTAGCATTTATATATTTATAAATATATTTTGATTTAGGTCCATTTTTTTTTCTTTAAGGCTGAAGTGGATGCTAAGAAGTGCACATAAAGAATCAAAGTAACCTATATATGAAACATTATATATTTCAAGACAATTATGTATGGGTGCTTCTTAATTTGAATTTTGCTACTGTCTCAGAAATATGGATTGGTAAACCCTGGATTAAAAATATACAGCTTCTTATTAGCACAGTCTTGAAAGTTATATTTTCAATGTAATTTAGTAGATATTACTAAGCTCCACACCACAATAAAGTGATAACTTTCCCAGATTTGTGTGTAGGTGTGTTTGACGTAACTGACAAGTGCATCTTTATAATTTAATAAAGTTTAAGATAGCACCTAAAACAACTCAATTTTATGCTGAAAATGTTAACCCCATGATAAAACACACTGGAGAAAAATTGTTAGTTTGGAAGGAGCTTCCCATATCCTTTCTTGTCAGAGTCAGTCTCATCAAGATGATAATTCTCCCCAAAGTTATTTACCCTCTATCCATGCTCTTCATCTTTGAAGAGAAAAAACATTAACCCTTTAAGGCCCAAGACCATAGATTATAGCCAGAAAATTAAAAAAAAAATTTGGAGCTGAAATGTTTATTTCACTTTCTGCTAAAATCCATAAAAATCAAAATGTCCATAAAATTCAACATGTAGTTTTTTTGTATCTCATTTGATACATTAGGTGTTTTGGGCAACTGATAACTCATTTGAGGAGTTTTTTTTATCATTTATTTGATTGTATCCAGATGTTTTTTTGTAATTTGCTGATCATGTTGAGTAAAAGGAGGTATCATAAAAGTATGTATCAAATATGATACAATTGGCTGTATAGGGTTAAAGATATAGATAAAGCTCTCTCTGACTTTATATGGGCTGGCAGAAAGCCTAAAATTGAATTAGATATTTAACAACTACCAAGAGAACAAGGAGGTTGGGGCCTTCCCAACATTACAACCATTCAAACTCAAAACAAGCCATGATTATATCAATATGGGAAACTACTCAACCAAAGCCACCATAGTTTGAGATTGAAGCAACCTTCTCCAAACCGTACTCTCTTGTCAACTTGCTTGATAAATGAAGGAGTGAACTACCAATCATGGTAAATGATAATTTTTTAATTACCAATGCGAGTAATGCTTGGAATTATCAACGGAAATTATTTAGAACTAAACATAAACTGAATTGTTTAGCAATGATTGAAAATCCTGATTTAACTGGACGGGGCACTGGATCTAATTTCAGAACGGGTATGAAGCAGGAAGTCCCCATATTTATGACTGTTGGGACAGAGGAAAAATTAAAACATTTGAATCACTACAGGCTACATATAAACTACAAACAAAAGAATTTTACAAATACCTTCAGGTCAGACACCATGTATTTACTAAAATGGATACTCTCAGTCTTTCAGATGACTTTAATGTATTAGACAAGACAATCTTAGATAGTTTTAAACAAGGTCACTTCATCTCCAAATTTTATACTTGGCTGCAAAATTTAAATTCAGATAGACCGTCATTCTTACGGAAGTCATGGGGGACTCAGCTGAAAACAACAATAGAAATGGAAACCTGGGAGGAAACTTTACTTTTACCTTCAAAAATATCTACATGTAATAGACTCAGAGAAATGCAATATAATATCTTACAGAATATATGGACATATATCTCCATATATGTATGGTAAATATACAACTGGGACATCTCCAAACTGTCCAAAAAGCAAGTTTATTTTAGGAACAAGATTACACTGTCTTTGGGAATTTGAAAAGATCCAGCAGTTTTGGCAAAATGTATGTGATGAGGTTGGTGTGATAATCAAACAGCAATTACAGCCTAACCCATTATTATGTCTATTGGGATGTATCTCTGATTCACTAAGACTGCATAAGAATATTGTACATTTTTTGCTTATGTTGGGTTCGAAGGCTGCTACGATTAAGTGGGTAGGAGATTAACTTCTGTCGATACATTTGTGGAAATCGTTGGTATCAGACTATATTTCTCTGGAAAGGCTGAGATTTAGTATTAATGGTCAAAGAGACCCATTTACATAAAAGTTTGGCAAAAGGTTGGAGTACCTAGGAACTGTGTGCGCAACTACCTGGTATGAAACACAATGAGAATTTGTAAGAACATTGTGGATGTATTCTGGATTTGCTACATATCTCATTTAATATGTATATACACTGTACTGGACTTTTATAATTATGAAAATGTTCAATAAAAAGAATGTTCCAAAAAAAAAAATAAAGTTGAATATTTGTAAAATCCTACAGTAAATAGACCGATAAATACACTTGTTGCAACATATTTCATCGAGTTAAACACATGTAACTATATTTATGGCTATAATCTTTTTAAAGATCAACTTGTAACCGTCAACACTAGTTTTTTTTTTTTTTTGTGAATTAGTATTTGTCTGTTGATCCAAAATAGTTGATCCATGTCAAATTTTTCAACATTTAAATTTCATTTAAATTAAATTTAATAGTCTGCAAAAAATTAAATGAAAAGATGGTAATTCAATCTTGATTTCTGAGATGTTCCCTTAACTCTACTCATGCATGTAGCCTGTTTCAAATTTATGAGATTGTTAATTCTGAAATCAGAAATTGGCATTTATCTCGTCTAGAAATATTTTTCAGTGAGAAAAACACCAATTATCTAAGCACATGGAATTATTTATTTTTTCACTCAACAGATTAATACGGTCCTTCAGAGATCATCTTTTATCATTAAGTTATGTCAATGCTTGAATTTTGTTTGAGAACAGTATGCAAGATTACCTTGTAAACAAATGAAATGCCGTATTATTCCAAGTCATACAGCTGTTGCTTTTTTGTGTGAAGTAGCAACTTGCTGACAATGAATTTATATACGGTTGGCTTTAACTATATAATGTTTAAGGGTGAAATTTATTAATTCTTTATACTCCAGATGATAAAGATGCCATTTCAATTTTAAAAAGTATCTATCTGCTATTGACAACATTAAAAGTTGTTTTTGAAATTTTTATTTGTTCAGAAAATAAATCGTTATAAGCAAATTGTTCTTACTCCCATGCTCAAGATTATTCAAGACCCTAAATCAACCTATTGCAACCTATTTTTGTGATTGATGTTTTCTCTCAAAACAGTATTGGTTTTTGTCTGTCTTTGTTTTTTTCAACCTGTCAGAAGACATATTCCCATTTAGTTTGCCAAATGACACAGCTTCATTTCTCTCTTCCTCTATTGATGTGTTTTCACACTCAGGTACAAAGAAGTCTTTTTTTTTCATGTGTCCCTGTACGTATTAAATTCTGTGGGTTAGGCCATCTTAACGATGAATATAGGGTAATGTTATTTTAATGTAAGTTCCCACCTGCAAGATTTATCAGTACCTGATCGGGCATATGCCGTGACTGGCAACGGTATGCATTTTTCATAAATCACATGTCACCATTGCCATAAGCTTGAATCTACATACAGATCTGTACCAGTTTCAAGGCAAGATTGATAAATGAGGGCCCTCTGTGTGACTGCAGATATATCACTTTTGAGTTACGTCAACACTTGAATTGGTCTTAATTGTTACATGATGCTGGTTTGTCTGTGATGATGCCAAATTCATATTTGACACATACAATGCAGCCTTTACTACTTGGACCTTTCCAAAGATTCAGAATGTTCATGGGAATTTCTTTGCCTCGCCTGAAATGATTGAATTTAAAATATTTTTTTACAGTCATTGACCTTTTCAGAAGAACTTTTTAGTAAGTCACATCACCTGTCATATTTTTTGTTAATGTCAAAGAATAATGTGTACAGATGTTACAGGGGCTGAGGACTTTCAAAGAGACCTTGAAAAGAATCTAACTTCTAGTTATATGTCTGACTGTAATCCACAACTTAAAATAAGATTATCAGCACCAGAGCAGGTAGTAGTATTGGTCACTGGAACTGGACTGTTAGACCGTTAGTTAAAGGATGTCAGAGCAGGACAAAGCTAAACAGGAGAGTGATAGATGATGGGATAAAACAAGGATTAAGCTGTTAGTGATACAGATCATTGCAGCTCACGTGCCGTTATACTGCAGTGCTATGATCAAACTTGAGAGTCTATAAATAAAATGAAGAGCCAGGTTACATTTTCTCTGCTTGATGAGGCTGGAGTTGATAAATGAGCACTGGTAGGACACAATCAGGATTCACTTATGTTACATCTGGGCTGTGAGTAGCACTAAATATAGACAACTACTAAACAACGCTACAAACTGAGTTTACAAAGTTTGATTGTTCTCACGTGTCAAACAGCAGCACTGTGTAACTACAAATAAATGCATGACCTCATAACTATGTATCCAGTAAAAATTTGTCTAGAACAAAGAAAATAGAGTTAAAAAGATGATCTGCTCACTACTCATTTGCTTTCAAAACAAACACATACCTTGTACCTTTCAAAACAAACATACCTTGTAAAAAGAGTCACATTCTCATGACAGTGGGTGCAAGTGCTCATGGGAAACATCATTTTTATACCAGAAAGCACTCGCTTTCCCAGATAGTCTTCACAGCTCTTCTAACGCTGATGTTATGTAGCCTTTACTATTTTGACTAATGTAGTCTTTTTTTCAGACTATAGTTATGGACTTCAAGTCTGTCAAATAAAGTAATAATAATAATTAATATAAAATTGGACACAGACATAGGTGTAATCTTTGTTTTAAAATAATATATTTTTAAAGAAAATAACCTTGTTACCGGTATATTATTGAAAGTATTATTACAGTAAAATGAGTAGTAGGAGATGGGTGTGTATTACTTTATTTCTCCATACTTCAGATGATCCACACCTCTCTGACCTATGCATAGCAAACTTGCTTTAAAGGAAAAGTTCGGTTCCTGCATTTTTCACATTATGTATACAATGAAAAGGAAAAATATACTCACCCAGAAGGCTTTCCTGATCCAAACAGTGCTTCGGGAGATATTTAGATCCAAAATCGAGCGAAGGACATCCGTATAATGGTAGCATGTAGGGCATAGATCGCTGCGCCTAAAACTGCATTAATCATCCAAAAACTTGTGTTTTCACCAATATTTCATCATGGTCCGCTCACGCTACTCCTCCATTACAGTCTGTGTCACTCCAGACAGCGCTGTGTGGCTGTGCTGACCTCTGAACTGAAGAAGAAGACTTTGGCCGGCTACACAACGACTTTCTTCTTCCAGTTTTGTGCAAAATGAATATCTATGGGATGAAGATGTTGGGAAGGAGAACTGTGAATATGATGGATGTCCTTACAGTTTCCAGCCAGAGTTTACAGATGAGTAGCTCATTGAAAGGAGGAAGCGGAGGCAGCACTCCAGAGAGTACTGCACATGTGCGGAGGCAAACATTCTTCTTCTTCAGTTCAGAGGTCAGCACAGCCACACAGCGCTGTCTGGAGTGACACAGACTGTAATGGAAGAGTAGCGAGAGCGGACCATGATGAAATATTGGTGAAAACACAAGTTTTTGGATGATTAATGCAGTTTTAGGAGCGGCGATCTATGCTCTATGTGCTACCATTATAGGGATGTCCTTCACTCGATTTTGGATCTAAATATCTCCTGAAGCACTGTTTGGATCAGGAAAGCCTTCTGGGTGAGTATATTGTTCTTTGTCATTCTCTAAACAATGTAAAAGCTGGAGGAACCAAACTTTTCCTTTGAGACTATCCAAATAAGAATATGTTCTTTATTGGTATTTTATGTCAACTAAAGATCATATGAACATTTCCCTGGGACCATAACTGTCCATTCAATGTCAGAGCTCAATGACACCTCACCCTTCTTTGACTTCAGTGTTACAGAAAAAATGCTGTTGACACCAAAACTATTCATACTGCTGAAGTGAAACCACTCTTGACTGTCCAGACTGAACAATTGTGCAGATTGTAATTGTTATGTAGCAATAGCAGAATTACATTCAGGATAATTATATTAACGCAGCATTGTTGTTGAAAAAGTCTAGAAAAATTATCAAATTTTTAATAGCATATTTAGTGTTGGTCTTCACACTACTTATGGTTTGATGTTGTTGTTCTTTTTTTTTTCTTTTTTCCCTTCAAGTTTTACAGTGCTGGAGAAGATTGTTCCCATCACGTAGAACCTGATATTACAGCAGCTCACCTTGAGTGAGCTCTTATTAAAGTAATTATGGCTATATTTTATTACTTATAAACCTCAAGGTGGATGCTCTCTCCTGCCAACCCTGCTGATGACAGATCACTGTTGGAGAGAAAAACATCTCAGAGCCATAGGTGAGAGCTGAACAGGTGAAGGAAAAAAGGCAAAAGTTTAGTTTTGTCATCTGTTCTGATGTTTCTTACTTTGTCTGAGAGCAGATCAGACAGGAGCAGACTGTTCACTGACTGACGCTGTCTCTTAGGAACATAAGGTCGCGCACAAATGCGTACAGGTGAGATAGACAGCGGTTTCATCAGAGTCTCCACGTCCTATAGACTGTAATTTTAGTCTGATTAATCCATTCAAAAAGTCAGCGCAGAGTTCATAAACTAAGTTTATCAGATATCATAATTCAAATGTATGATTCGTTCACGTTTATTGTGTGCATAATGGAGACGACAGTCGATTGCCCCAGCGCTCTCTCACTTTTTCTCATCACTTCTCCTCTTATGCATTGTTTAATCAAGCTTGTAGATGGAAAAACAACTAAAAGTTTTTAATGTAGGACTAAAAATACATAAACTTTTTAAAAATCATGTCTATATTAACCTCTGATTATGTTTTTTTCATGTATAGTGTATATCATGTACAATACATAGTAAATTGTATTTCAGTAGTCGGTCACTACACTAGCCGGGGAGCTGAGAGGCACTCCAACAGTTTGGAATGTTTACATTTGAAGTGTTTATTATAAATGTCATAATACTTTATTTAAGCCAAATAATAGTTAAGACCAAGAGGCATTGTCATAATATAGTTTTAAAAGCAAAATAAAGGGAATCTTTTGGAAAGTCAAACTTCTTGTTTTTTTTAATGCAAAACATGAACTGAAACCAAACCAAAACCGTGATCCCAAAACCGAGATACAAACCGAACCATGGGCTAACTGAACCGTAGAGCCACAACTAACCCCCTAGAGCCACAACTGTTGATAAGAGAGGTTCATGTTTTTCATTCAAAATGATAACATTTAGCAACAAGTTTATGCTGTGGAATTAAAAAAAACACTGCTAACCCATGTTTGAATTAAAAGAACTTTCTTGAAAATAAAAAAAATTGACCAGCTGAAGAGCATGGATGAATATATCTAATGCAGTATTTGGTGTAGAAACATAATGTTGGTATTGAAATCATTGAGAGTTTTCCTCTGCAGATAAGTATAAATCTCAAAATGTTTTTCTGGGTCAGTATGACTCAAAACAATGGAGCAGGTCACAAATGAACTTCGCCAATAAATCCTGTTTAACTGTCCACCTGCAGCGCTACAAACTTTTTCTTTGTGCTACGAAAACTTGCTAGCCCAAGCACCACAAGCTAAAAAAGTAAGCATTACACCCCCCCCACCCCCCACCCCCGGGTGCTTGAACCTGCTTCATTGCTCTGTACCTGAAACACAGGCAGCACTTACCTCTTCCAGCTCATCTGTGTCATCTGTGTCGTGTCCCTCCTCCTGATCTCCTGACTTTTCATGCAAGGTTTGGCCCTGTAACTGAAATCAGCACATGCAAAATACCAATCAGCCCTGAAATAATGAAGCATGTATGTTTACAGGTAGTCTGGATCATTCCTGTAGACTAAAGATTTATTCTTTTGGACCTTAAATAAAAAAATGACACTTTTTTAATTTATTGTCAGGTAGCTAGGGTTGCAAAGATTGTTGTGAGTTCATTCTGCTGTCAGCTTTAAATAAAAAAGCCTACATTTGTTCTATTACTGCATTTGAGTTTTTGTTTTATTATTGTTGAAGATTATCAAATCAAAATTTACATATGCCTTGCAGGTGTTGAAAATTTTGCAGGGCTGCATCTCACCTCTCTGTTCTTCTCCTTGCCTACGAGTAGGTCCAAGTCTTCCATCTGGTTGATAGAAATGGTGTCAGTGGTCATCTTTGGGGGCACTATGTGCTGCTTTGACAGATCCGGGCCTGCCGACCCCTGCTGCTGCTGCTGCTGCTGCTGCTGCTGCTGCTGCTGCTGCTGCTGCTTTTGTTGGTCCATAGCTTCCACCTAGATGAAAGAGCAGGAGAGGATAGGAGCTCTCACTTTATGTTCATATCTTTTTTATATACTTATATATAATATACTTGTATAATCAGCCAAGCTATTCCAAATCAGCAATTTGGAAATATAAATTTGATAAAAAACATTTTGATAAATCAGAACTTTATTTTATTTCCATGCAGAATAAAAAATTCACTTACTTCATGTTCTTAATATAAAAAAAATACAGTCGGCACATGAGAAACAACCATATCAGGGCTATGTATACTATATATAGCCAACTATATCAGGGCTGTACTGTGTGACGGTTTTGATTGCCTTCCACTATTAAAGATTATTCTGTGAGACAACAAATATTTAACCACTCATATGTGTGTGAAAAGGTTGGGCTGATCTCTCAGTGTTTCCTTTACATGCTTTTAAAAGTGGCACAGTGCTGTAGCTAATAGATTAATGCCCCTGATCAGATTTTACATTAGAAATAATGAGGACTGCGTACTACTGTTAAAAAAGGCTGCCTGCAGGTCTTTGCAGTCTTTATCAGCTCTGTGTCAAAATTCCTCCTCTCTTGAGGCCTCCTTCCTCTGCTGCTGGTACAGAAGGGCTACGCTGCTGTCAGCCTAATGTCTACAGCAACTGAAGTATAGTCTGCTACAGGCAACTGGAGCTGCGCTGCTTCACCCACGTGACATGACCATACCAATCATCCACACTCTCCACATCTGGCACAAGATTTAAATTTTAAAAAGGAACCCAGCTTCCTCTCTGCCTGTCACTGACACTGATGCCTCACAAGAAACATATTGCCTTCCTTCAGTCCCTCTGCCACCCCAGCATCTACCTGAAGTCATACATTTTATATCTTATTCCCCAAGCCCTGACACCAAACTCATTCATTCACAAAAGAACAATACATGCTTAAATGACAAATGATGTGAGCTGTCTGACTGAACCCAACTTATTTTAAGATACTTAGACTCAATCATTATATACAGTGAATGTCTGTTTTAAGTCTGAGTAACAGTCCACTATCAGCCCAACCTCAGCACACAGAACACAGGAGAGAGGCTGAGCACAAAACTCCCTTTTTAGTTCACATAAGGCTGTTTCATACCGCAGGAGTTCCTCCGTTGACGCGGAAACAGGACACGGAGAAGAGAAGGAGGAGAGGAGCGGAGCAGGGCAGGAGAGTCGTGTGCTCCATCACCCCACCCCACCCCACCCCACCCCCATGTGCTCACAGGCAGTCCTGCCAGGCCATGCTACGCTATAAATCGTTCTAAAGTTAACCTTACTGATTTTTTTCAGCAATATATAGTGGAAATTTCGCGGGAAAGAGGTTATAGAAAGCTATAGTTTGCTGCATTACAGTTGTCACACGCCGCTTGGAGTAAGCAGAATAGTTCGTTCCAAGCTACTGAGCTAGCATAGCTCCATCTACATTCAGTAGGCTAATGCTGCTGTTTACGATAACTCATTGATTAAAAACCACGCATGCATGTAAACTCGAGCCTGTGATTAATAACACGCATTTCTGTTTGTTTTTTTTACTGGAAACGAAATCTATATCACTAACTCTACAACTTTTTAGTCCGTTTTGCAAAGTACAATTACAAACATGTTAAGATTAAGAGAAGTTAAATTCTTACCAGCTTCTGATGCCGTGTTAAACATCTATCATGATGAGTCCGTAGCTTCTTCAGTCTTCGGTCGAATCGCGCCAGTCTAGCTGCCATCTCATGCGCCAGGCCGCTGTGAGAGGAGGCGGACGGAGGAGGGGGATGGGCAGCAGAGCGCGGCTCTCCAGTGCACATGCAAGTGCAGGGGGCGGTGTCCCTTTGAAGCTGATGGCTGACAATCAGCACGCTGTTTCTCCACTCCTCACTTTACTCTCCACAGAAACTGTATTAACCCTTTCCTTTTCTTGACAGAAATAATCTAGTTACAAAAGAACCCTTATCATTTTAGCCGTAATAGATCTAGTACAGCTGAAAATATATTAAAATAAATATGTATATTTTAAATATTAAACAATTCATTTCTTTCATTAATTTAATTAATGATGCATTCCAAATATTCTATAAATCTAAAAAATAAAAAAAAAATTCACCACTAAAATATTACTATGTCAGTACTATGAAGCTTCTGATCCAAACACCCAATGACTTATAACAGAAAACGGAAATTGTCAGGGGTGCCCAAACTTTTGCATACCAGTGTGTGTCAAACAAAGCTGCTCTGACCTGATGACATTTTCCTCATCAGGTACCCTTACACTCATTTACATTTTTCTTAGGCCAGTTGTTTTTCAAGGGGTCTTAATGACACATGACTTGAACATTTTCATGTTGGGGGAAAAATGGGGATAAAATGTGTTGATTGTAGTTGAAAACGATAATTAAAAAAAACTGTCCTGGACATATCAGAGCAGCAGAATACTTTTGAAAAGGAGCAGAAGTCTGACGGAGAGTAACAGAAAAGCTTGATTTTAAATAATTGTCTCAAAGGGTTGTCCATCAAAATATTAGTTTACATGTCCTTTTCCTGTTTGCTTTGTATATAATATATATTTCTGTTGAACTCCGGTGCTTCACATTACTCAAGATTTGGGGCTTTTCAGAAAATATATTGGGCGTGGGGCCCAATAGTCACCGATGCAATAAAAGATTGATTGGTTCAAAAGTAATCAATAGTCTGGGTAGTTTATAAGAACAGTACTTTGTACTTTTACGTAAGTATTTTTTTTGAACACCAGTACATTTACTTGTACTTGAGTAAAATTTATGGTTATTGTTGTGTGTAAAGTTGTATTGTAATAAGCAATTGAATTGGGCTCCTTTTGAGGTAGAGCTCTGAAAAAAAACATGGAAGGTCAGGGGCTGGCCTTGTCTTATTGTCTCCGATTTGGTGTCAATAGACCCAAAAATGATGGAGCAGGATTTTTTTTTTTTACACATTTCCAGCCTCAGGCTTCATCACTACTAGTAGGCCTCACTGCTGAAAAGAGGGACTTACCATGGGGCTAGACCCTTGAAAATTTATACAGTGCTTCATTTGACTGCCCTGAATAGTCCCACTAAATATCAGACTTCAGTTCCACTGAGAATGAGTTTTATGTTACTTAATATGTTGTACAAAATGTGCCCTTCATTTCCAGATGCTTTCTGAAGTACTGATAGTAGCCAAAATGGAAGTGAACTTCTTGATTGACTCTTAACGTTTTCAAAGTTGTTTTCACTGCAGATCTGCTCCCAGAGCTTTCAGTCTGCCCTTCTGGATGACTTTGTGCCATTTTGGTGCACTTGAGTCAATTGTCCAGTAAGAAACAGGCCTGTACTCTGGCCCCTTTTGAGGTAGAGCTCTGAAAAAAAACATGGAAGGTCAGGGGCTGGCCTTGTCTTATTGTCTCCGATTTGGTGTCAATAGACCCAAAAATGACAGAGCAGGATTTTTTTTTTAACACATTTCCAGCCTCAGGCTTCATCACTACTAGTAGGCCTCACTGCTGAAAAGAGGGACTTACCATGGGGCTAGACCCTTGAAAATTCATACAGTGCTTCATTTGACTGCCCTGGATAGTCCCACTAAATATCAGACTTCAGTTCCACTGAGAATGAGTTTTATGTTACTTAATATGTTGTACAAAATGTGCCCTTCATTTCCAGATGGTTTCTGATGTACTGATAGTAGCCAAAATGGAAGTGAACTTCTTGAGTGACTCTTAACTTCATCCAAGTTGTTTTCACTGCAGATCTGCTCCCAAAGCGTTCAGTCTGCCCTTCTGGATGACCTTGAGCTGTTTGGTGAACTGTGATTGTTGCTTTCATTGTTTTTATTAAAGGTTATACTGCATTTTTAGAAGATAGACCCGGTTAGCCTGTCTTTTTTTGCTCCAGTGTTGGTGTTTAAGCTCCTATGGGTATGAAAATGTACACCAGCATTGCCATAGGACACAGCATCAAGCAAATTGCCATTTGGTCCAAATTGGTTGAGGAATCTGAGAAATTTTGACCCTTGTTGGCCTTTTGGACATTAAAGGGAGACACCTCCAAACATCAAACCTGTGCCATCTGGCTCCCTGTTGGTTTAGGAGGCTAATATTGTAGATTCTGACTCTTGGGGGGCCCCAGTACTTGTCTTTAAAATTTGGTCTCAATCGGGTTAGTAATAAGGGTGAGCATCCATTCCCACTGGCAGGATGGTCTCAGGGTTTAAAAGGCTAACAAGCCCTGATTTTCCCAGTAGGACCATTGGTCATTTTTTTTTCTAATGGGACCTCGGGGCTGATCTTTTAGTATGTTATACTAGGTTTTATTTGGAACTGAACTGTGGTGGTTTGGTGTCTCCATGACCTTCCTGTGACCCCTGGCGTACAGTCAAAATTTCACAATTTTGGATTCTGAAGCTCCATAAATTGGAATTTTTTGCATCAAATGAACTGGAACTTTTAGGGGAGATTCAGGTGAGCTTTGTGAGCATGTGATTTCAGAGCCAAGTCTCAAGGTTGTTTCTGTAGCTACTTCTTGTTTGGGAAGGGCTAGCCAGACAGTTCCAGCAGAGTATGATTTTAGAGTTTTCAGAGGTACCAGATCCGAGGTTTCAGCTCTCTAAGTGTTACGGAAGTGAAATGAGAGCAGAAGAGGAACATTTATTGGGAAAATGTGTCTTTTTGGCCCTCATCCGTCTCTAAGAGGCCCCCGGAGGTCTGAAAACGTGCATGAGTAGTCACATTATCCCCATTATGTACAACATGTGCAGTTTGATGCACTTTGGTTTAGGAATGTGTGAGATTTTGACCCTTTTTGGCCATTTCGGCCTTTTTGGACAATAAAGGGTTAATCGTCCAGGGAGAAACAGGCCTGTACTTGGGCCCCTTTTGAGGTAGCGCTCTGAAAAAAAACATGGAAGGTCAGGGGCTGGCCTTGTCTTATTGTCTCCGATTTGGTGTCAATAGACCCAAAAATGACAGAGCAGGATTTTTTTTTCACACATTTCCAGCCTCAGGCTTCATCACTACTAGTAGGCCTCACTGCTGAAAAGAGGGACTTACCATGGGGCTAGACCCTTGAAAATTCATACAGTGCATCATTTGACTGCCCTGAATAGTCCCACTAAATATCAGACTTCAGTTCCACTGAGAATGAGTTTTATGTTACTTAATATGTTGTACAAAATGTGCCCTTCATTTCCAGATGCTTTCTGATGTACTGAAAGTAGCCAAAATGGAAGTGAACTTCTTGATTGACTCTTAACGTTTTCAAAGTTGTTTTCACTGCAGATCTGCTCCCAGAGCTTTCAGTCTGCCCTTCTGGATGACTTTGTGCCATTTTGGTGCACTTGAGTCAATTGTCCAGTAAGAAACAGGCCTGTACTCTGGCCCCTTTTGAGGTAGAGCTCTGAAAAAAAACATGGAAGGTCAGGGGCTGGCCTTGTCTTATTGTCTCCGATTTGGTGTCAATAGACCCAAAAATGACAGAGCAGGATTTTTTTTTTTTACACATTTCCAGCCTCAGGCTTCATCACTACTAGTAGGCCTCACTGCTGAAAAGAGGGACTTACCATGGGGCTAGACCCTTGAAAATTTATACATTGCTTCATTTGACTGCCCTGAATAGTCCCACTAAATATCAGACTTCAGTTCCACTGAGAATGAGTTTTATGTTACTTAATATGTTGTACAAAATGTGCCCTTCATTTCCAGATGCTTTCTGATGTACTGAAAGTAGCCAAAATGGAAGTGAACTTCTTGAGTGACTATTAACTTCATCCAAGGTGTTTTCACTGCAGATCTGCTCCCAGAGCGTTCAGTCTGCCCTTCTGGATGACCTTGAGCTGTTTGGTGAACTGTGATTGTTGCTTTCATTGTTTTTATTAAAGGTTATACTGCATTTTTAGAAGATAGACCCGGTTAGCCTGTCTTTTTTTGCTCCATTGTTGGTGTTTTAGCTCCTATGGGTATGAAAATGTACACCAGCATTGCCATAGGACACAGCATCAAGCAAATTGCCATTTGGTCCAAATTGGTTGAGGAATCTGAGAAATTTTGACCCTTGTTGGCCTTTTGGACATTAAAGGGAGACACCTCCAAACATCAAACCTGTGCCATCTGGCTCCCTGTTGGTTTAGGAGGCTAATATTGTAGATTCTGACTCTTGGGGGGCCCCAGTACTTGTCTTTAAAATTTGGTCTCAATCGGGTTAGTAATAAGGGTGAGCATCCATTCCCACCGGCAGGATGGTCTCAGGGTTTAAAAGGCTAACAAGCCCTGATTTTCCCAGTAGGACCATTGGTCATTTTTTTTCTAATGGGACCTAGGGGCTGATCTTTTAGTATGTTATACTAGGTTTTATTTGGAACTGAACTGTGGTGGTTTGGTGTCTCCATGACCTTCCTGTGACCCCTGGCGTACAGTCAAAATTTCACAATTTTGGATTCTGAAGCTCCATAAATTGGAATTTTTTGCATCAAATGAACTGAAACTTTTAGGGGAGATTCAGGTGAGCTTTGTGAGCATGTGATTTCAGAGCCAAGTCTCAAGGTTGTTTCTGTAGCTACTTCCTGTTTGGGAAGGGCTAGCCAGACAGTTCCAGCAGAGTATGATTTTAGAGTTTTCAGAGGTACCAGATCCGAGGTTTCAGCTCTCTAAGTGTTACGGAAGTGAAATGAGAGCAGAAGAGGAACATTTATTGGGAAAATGTGTCTTTATGGCCCTCATCCGTCTCTAAGAGGCCCCTGGAGGTCTGAAAACGTGCATGAGTAGTCACATTATCCCCATTATGTACAACATGTGCAGTTTGATGCACTTTGGTCTAGGAATGTGTGAGATTTTGACCCTTTTTGGCCATTTCAGCCTTTTTGGACAATAAAGGGTTAATCGTCCAGGGAGAAACAGGCCTGTACTTGGGCTCCTTTTGAGGTAGAGCTCTGAAAAAAAACATGGAAGGTCAGGGGCTGGCCTTGTCTTATTGTCTCCGATTTGGTGTCAATAGACCCAAAAATGACAGAGCAGGATTTTTTTTTTACACATTTCCAGCCTCAGGCTTCATCACTACTAGTAGGCCTCACTGCTGAAAAGAGGGACTTACCATGGGGCTAGACCCTTGAAAATTCATACAGTGCATCATTTGACTGCCCTGAATAGTCCCACTAAATATCAGACTTCAGTTCCACTGAGAATGAGTTTTATGTTACTTAATATGTTGTACAAAATGTGCCCTTCATTTCCAGATGCTTTCTGAAGTACTGATAGTAGCCAAAATGGAAGTGAACTTCTTGATTGACTCTTAACGTTTTCAAAGTTGTTTTCACTGCAGATCTGCTCCCAGAGCTTTCAGTCTGCCCTTCTGGATGACTTTGTGCCATTTTGGTGCACTTGAGTCAATTGTCCAGTAAGAAACAGGCCTGTACTCTGGCCCCTTTTGAGGTAGAGCTCTGAAAAAAAACATGGAAGGTCAGGGGCTGGCCTTGTCTTATTGTCTCCGATTTGGTGTCAATAGACCCAAAAATGACAGAGCAGGATTTTTTTTTTAACAGATTTCCAGCCTCAGGCTTCATCACTACTAGTAGGCCTCACTGCTGAAAAGAGGGACTAACCATGGGGCTAGACCCTTGAAAATTCATACAGTGCATCATTTGACTGCCCTGAATAGTCCCACTAAATATCAGCCTTCAGTTCCACTGAGAATGAGTTTTATGTTACTTAATATGTTGTACAAAATGTGCCCTTCATTTCCAGATGCTTTCTGAAGTACTGATAGTAGCCAAAATGGAAGTGAACTTCTTGATTGACTCTTAACGTTTTCAAAGTTGTTTTCACTGCAGATCTGCTCCCAGAGCTTTCAGTCTACCCTTCTGGATGACTTTGTCCCATTTGTTGCTCTTGAGTTAATTGTCCAGTGAGAAACAGGCCTGTACTTGGGCCCCTATTGAGGTAGCGCTCTGAAAAAAAACATGGAAGGTCAGGGGCTGGCCTTGTCTTATTGTCTCCGATTTGGTGTCAATAGACCCAAAAATGACAGAGCAAGATTATTTTTTTTTACACATTTCCAGCCTCAGGCTTCATCACTACTAGTAGGCCTCACTGCTGAAAAGAGGGACTTACCATGGGGCTAGACCCTTGAAAATTCATACAGTGCTTCATTTGACTGCACTGAATAGTCCCACTAAATATCAGACTTCAGTTCCACTGAGAATGAGTTTTATGTTACTTAATATGATGTACAAAATGTGCCCTTCAATTCCAGATGCTTTCTGATGTACTGAAAGTAGCCAAAATGGAAGTGAACTTCTTGATTGACTCTTAACGTTTTCAAAGTTGTTTTCACTGCAGACCTGCTGCCAGAGCATTTAGCATACTCTGAGGAATGATTGTGAGTGTGATCTGGTTCACTGTGATGCTTGTCATGATTTGTTTTCACTTATTTTGTTTAACAATCCTGGCTTTCAGTGGTTGATGCATTTTGGGCTTCTCAAAAAGTAGCCCAGATTTAACTATTCAATTTGGTCCACCTCCTTAATTATTCTAATGTTTCCCCAAATGAAGTGTTCAATTTGCTTTGAGCTTTTGATTCAGGTGGGGAATTTAATCTGGTAACAAAAACATTTTGTAAAGGCATTTGTCCTGAACAATGAGCCTGTGTGGCTGATATTTCACATGGCATTGTCACATGTTCCATTAACTAGTGGCTAACTGTGAAAAGCGTGGCAAAATATCTTTGTAAATTAAAAAAATGATTTGTGAATTGTAAATAGCATACAAATTTTAACAAATAAACAAACAAAATCAAACTTTATTTAATATCCATTCTATTCTGATCTATAATATTAAATCAGGGACAGGAAAATGAATTAAAGGGTAATAAAAATATACTAATAGCAAAATGGTATTCAGTTGCATAAAAGAGTTTACACATTGAAAAATGAGTGCTGGTGGGGACTTTGTTGAAATCCTGCAATACCTGGTTCGGCCTCTGGGATTGCTATAGAACACACTCACAATTCCAAAAAGCCAGACTGCTGAGGACTTCACATACACACTGCAATACCGGGTTCAACCTCTGGGATTGCTACAGAGCACACACAAAATCAGAAAAAAATAGCCTGCAGGGGACTTTTGTGAAACTTCACCAGTCATATTGAAATCTCATTTCCTATTTGCTGGTGGGGGTTGACCCGTGGGGACCACGTTTTTGTCCCCACGGGGTTTTCTAGTCCCCACGGTGTTGGTGTGTATACATGTCAGTGTCCCCATCGGGATAGAAAAGCGAACGCACACACACACACACACACACACACACACACACACACACACACACACACACACAAAGAATCTACTTGTTTGTTAATCATTTGTAAGACACGACTCAAAACTGACAACTAGCCATACTGTGTGTGTGTGTGTGTGTGTGTGTGTGTGTGTGTGTGTGTGTGTGTGTGTGTGTGTGTGTGTGTGTGTGTGTGTGTGTGTGTGTGAGAGGGTCCAGACATATATATAGTTTATCAGGTACACCTGTCTAACTGCTCGTTAATGCAAATTTCTAATCAGCCAATCACATAGCAGCAACTCAATGCATTTAGGCATGTAGACATGGTCAAGACGATCTGCTGCAGCTCAAACTGAGCATCAGAATGGAGAAGAAAGGTGATTTAAGTGACTTTGAACGTGACATGGTTCTTGGTGCCAGTGGGGCTGGTCTGAGTATTTCAGAAACTGCTGATCTACTGGGACCAGCAACCATCTCTAGGGTTTACAGAGAATGGTCCAAATAGAGAAAATATACATTGAGCAGCAGTTCTGTGGGCCAAAATGCCTTGTTGATGCCAGAGGTCAGAGGAGAATGGACAGACTGGTTGGAGCTGATAGAAAGACAACAGTAACTCAAATAACCACTTGTTACAACCGAGGTCTGCAGAAGAGCATCTCTGAACACACAACACGTCCAACCTTGAGGCAGATGGGCTACAGCAGCAGAAGACCACACCAGGTGACCCTCCTGTCAGCTAAGAACAGGAAACTGAGGCTACAATTCACACAGCAACACCAAAACTGGACAATAGAAGATGGAAAAACGTTGCCTGGTCTGATGAGTCTGGATTTCTGCTCCACATTCAGATGGTAGGCTCAGAATTTGGCGTCAACAACATGAAAGCATGGCTCCATCCTGCCTTGTATCAACGGTTCAGGCTGCTGCTGGTGGTGTAATGATGTGGGGGATATTTTCTTGGCATGGTTTAAAGTCTACAGCCTACCTGAGTATTGTTGCTGACCATGTCCATCCCTTTATGAGCACAGTGTACCCATCTTCTAATGGCTACTTCCAGCAGGATAACGCTCCATGTCATAAAGCCATATCAGACTGGTTTCTTCAATATGACAATGAGTTCCCTGTACTCAAATAGCCTCCACACTTCCCAGATCTCAATCCAGTAGAGCACCTTTGGGATGTGGTGGAACAGGAGTTTCTCATCACGGATGTGCAGCCGACAAATCTGCAGCAACTATGTGATTCTATCATGTCAATATGGACCAAACTCTCTGAGGAATGTTTCAAGCACCTTGTTGAATCTATGCCACAACGGATGAAGGCAGTTCTGAAGGCGAAAGGGGGTCCAAGAGTATAATGTGATGTAGTATGTACAGTATGAGCAGAGCAGATAGTGAATAAAAACACTATGATGATGATGACAGTACTGTAAACACAAGAGCTGAGCTGTTATAAGGTGTTGTAGCCTTTGGTATGAAAGATCTCTCTGACTTCATGACACTGTAGCTGAATCAGTCTGTTTGAGAAGGTAAACCTGGAGAGGATGCAGTCATAATTTATCCCGTAAAGGATAAATAAAAATATACAGAAAATCTGCACCAGAATTTATTATTTATTGAGTGTGGCATTGTTTGAGGGGTCTAGGTGCAGGTGGATCTTGGTAGTCTTTGCAGTCCTGTCCCTGAGAACAAGCCTGGCAGACCAACTCATCTCCATACTTTGACTGTTAATTCATTATTTATTGGACTAAAGGTGCTGGATGGTTTGGTTTTTTTTTTTATTCTATGTTGGTTTGTTCCTGGAAGCCTTCAGTCCCCTAGTCGATCCCCTATATGCCCAGTTTGACCTGTATCGAAAGCAGACACTGAATGTTCATGAGCTCACTGTGTGTGGGCTAAATTCATTCAGGCTTCATCTGCGTTTGAATAATGTGCATTTGACCTGAACTCATTTGTCACAGAGATTTTTCTTTCCTTCCCCTGGAGGAATATATGATGTCGCCCTCCAACCACTTATAGACTGTGTCTGTAGTTGTTTGAGATGTGGGTGTTGTTGTGAAGTAGCCAGTGGTTACCTGCACCATCCAAACCCTTATCAGAGTGAAACCTGTAACAGGTGTTAGTCCTTAACGGGAGACATACACAAGTTTCCATTGGATGTTAGCATCATACTTTCCAGGAAATGTTTGCATAAGAAAACAATGGTAAAACTGTGTTTCTTCCCTTAAAGGAACAGCATCAATGGAGAAAACACTTCGTCCTTAATTACAAATTAAGGCCACAGTATTTACTTATGCTCCGCTGGTACAACCCAGCGCTGTGATGTCTTTTTACTCATTGTTTGTACAAACAAATGATTATTTTCCGTTGGCCAAGGACATTATTTCTGTTTGATTAAAGGTCCTGACACAAGACGCTGTGCCAAAAAAGGTCAAATAGACACTACTTCCCCCCAAAATCTAGTGACTCCGTACTCATGACCTTCAAGTTTCAGGAGTAAAATCCACCTTTTAAATGATTGTGAATGAAACCTTAAACCAGAAAAGAATTTGATTTGTTTTCTGTTCCTTCTTCAAGCATCAGTAGTCTCTGTGGACTTGACCTCTGCTCTGTCAATTGTTTTCCTGCTCCCGATGTTAACACAGAAACTGAAGCTTGTTCTGATGTGGTCAGTCACGAAGGAAATCTATTAACACCGTCTCTTTTTATTTCTCCCCTCTCCTGCACCTCCTTTCAGCCCTGCTGTTATTTTTCCTCTTTACCCCTCCTCTTCCTCTACCTCTCCTCAGTGATAATGAACTGCCGGTCTTGCCCCTGTGAGTCTGTTCAGAGAGATTGTGTGTGTGGGTGTGAGTGAGTGTGTGTGAATGACTGACTAACCCCTTTCTGAATTATAGACTCCAAGGGGTCACCCTGGATCTCCAGGGGCCTATTGTGATGGCCCTTCTCTCAATTTCTCTCAGCTGCACTTGAGAGCCCATTGGTGTGGTGTTTGTGTGTGAGTGTGTGTGTGTGTGTGTGTTTCCTCTCAGGTAGGACTGAGCAGATCTCTCCCTGTCCCGCAGTATGCCTCACTGCCTCTTTTATAGAGCCTCCCTTGCTTATTCAAAAGGATTTCAGTGCCTAAATTCAACTGTTACCCACTCCCTCTGACTTTCCTTCACACCACATTTAAATGAAGTGAGCTGCAGTCCAAAAAAAAAAAGAAAGAACCATATGTTCAACAGTTTAAATAAACTTTTTGCAGGTTTGGTGAATTTTACAGATATTAACACATAAAGAAGCATGCAAGGTGAGCAGAGTGTGACTTCTGGTTGAAACTCTACAGGGGTGAGCAAGACCCCAACACAGAGCCAAGTCTTCCATGAGCTCGGCCATAAGGGTTAACACTGTAGCCCTCTTAAAACTAGCTAGCTCAGCTGTTGGTTCTTACCTTGAACTGAACATCTCTGCTTGACTCGGCATCAATTTTCAAGTTTTCCCACATTGAAAAAATCAACTTCTTTTGCAAGCTTATAGGATTTGTGTTTTACCCCCCAGAGTTTGTGATTAATGATGGTTTGATGAGAATGTTGCATAGCACACTGATAGGGAAACAACTCCCCTGATCCCCTCAAAAAAGCTCATAACCTCCTCATACCTTCTTCCTTATTCATAACAAACACTTTGTTACAGTGGGGTCTGTCTGACATACCGTCAGCTGCTAATTGTGCTCTCCCAATGTCCATGAGCAACAGTCTATTTTTTAAAATAATAATCTGCCATGTAAAAAAAAAATTAAAAAATATGAATGGTTACTGTAATGAGTGTTTGGAATCAGATACTGAGAAAACCCACTGGGGACGCTTTTAGGGACCTCACCGACGCACCCTTGAAGTTTCAGAGCCCTTGGGCTACGTTTTGTAGAGTTATGACCCATTTCGTAAAAGGCCAAAAACAGTCCAATTTTGTCCCAAAAAATAGCCCGCAAAAAAATGTGTTTCTCCAAAAGTTGGACCCAAGCCGGTTCTGAGAAAACCCACTGGAGGCACTCCTAGGGACCTCGCGGATGCACCCTTGAAGTTCTGGAGCCCTCAGCCTATGTTTTTTGGAGTTTTGGCTCTTTGGTTGAAGGCTAAAACAGACCTTTTTTGCCCCCAAGAAACAGCCTGCAAGAAACTGTGTTTTTCCAAAAGTTATATTTTGGTACTTACACCAAATTTAGCAATTGTCTAACAGATGGTTCAGCAGACACAAAAATGTTGTGAAAGTTAGTGAAACATTTGTCCCAAATTGCATACTTCCATACTAAAATACTCAAAATTTTGAGTATACTGCGTCAAATGAAATGAAAAAAATGAAAAACAGTACGCATAGTATGCGAAAATTGAGTATGCAAAAGTACCCGGATGATGTACTCAAATCAGCACGGATTTTGAGTATGCAGCTGTGGACACTCAACTCACTCATTTCCTCCTCCGGCAGCAAAGGCGGAAGAGAGCTGTGGCCGTTCGCTCAGTACAGTAAAAATACAAATAAACAATGCATACCAGGACATCTTCAGCCAGTAGGAGGAGGAGGAGATCTTGTTGGCGCCGATTACGGCGTAGCAAAGCGTGATTGGCTGATGGTAAGATCTTGATATTTTGATCGTGTTATTAGCTGTGTTTAATATACTACTGAAAAGGCTTTGAAAATTTGCGGGCAAATAGTGGCGGTATTTGGCGGAAATGCACTGGAAGCCGGTCACAATTAGACGTTGAAGAAGAAGAAGAGGTCGACATCATGTTGTCATTTACGGTAAGTAAGGCGCTCGGCGGTATGCGATTTGAGACAGCACTACACCTTCAATATTCACGCACTAAGCCAGTGAGTATATAGTATGCTTAGTACACTCAATTTGAAAATTTTGAGTAGACAGTATGGAAGTATGCGATTTGAGACACATTGATTGTTTTCTCCTCTAACTTCAGCTACGATAAATATTGCTTCACAGGAGCCTTACCTTGTGATATCCTCAAGTTCTTATATTTCTATAATATTTACCAGTATCATCTTATATGTTGCTTAAGGAATCAATCATTATCATCCATCCCATAAAATACAGCATTGTCCAGAATTTCACACAAAAACGCTGCATCTCGCTTTGAATCAATACAGGATGCAATTTGTCCTATATTTCCAATTTGCCTTGAATGCAGCACCATTCTGCCAGAATTCAACACTAATGCAACTGCCATAACATTAGC
The DNA here is from genome assembly GCF_033239565.1 of Halichoeres trimaculatus. NCBI lineage: Eukaryota > Metazoa > Chordata > Actinopteri > Labriformes > Labridae > Halichoeres > Halichoeres trimaculatus. The sequence continues at coordinate 14,210,713 of NW_027437187.1, read as the reverse complement.
ACTTTAGCTATATTTTTCAGTAACTCAAGTTAAAACAGAAACAATGTTTTACTTACTGTCACTACTTTTCTGTATCACTTGGAATAACCGCCCGTTAGAAAATTTGATCTCTTTACCTCCGTCATGGCAGTACTTCCAGTGTGTTGAGGTATTTGCATTCTTCTTGTGGCTTTTGCAAATTGTCTAACACCTACCAGCCACTGTATGTTACACCAGCATATTGAGTAGAAATGGTACATGTTAACAATCTGGTGTGTATGGAACTATGCTATCATATATATGCAGTGGTGTAATTTGTTGTGCAGAGTAAGAAGCTGACGGATTTTGCTTGAAACAAATGCATGCCCCAGTGCATGCCCCCTGGGGCCCATGGATCAGGGTCATCAGCAACAAAACACCATCCCTCGGCATTTTTCTTTTACACCTGGAAGTTTTTCACTTGATAAAAGCATCAATTTGCTTTTCACACTTGGGTTTTCTTCTTCTTCTTCTCCCAGTAATTGTTCTTCCTCATCAACCACAGGTCTCTCATTTAACCAACACATGATACTCGTCAAAAGAGCAGAGGCTAATTTTAGAGGCTATTGTGAGGCTATCATACTGTTATTATTTTTAGAGAGTTCACAACACTTACAGCTCCCCTCCTCAACAAGCCTCCCATGACCTTTTAACCAGGAGTTAATTAGTCTTTTCATTCAGTTTGAATGAGTTAATTGATTAACGAGAAATGGTAATGGCTTTATCTGTAAACAGCCTCTCGTTTTCTTTCAGTCTCCTCCTCTTCGACTCGTCTCGCGTCCCTCTCCTTTTATAACCCCGATGAGGTTTCCAACACATTAAGCTCTGAGCTCAGAGACGGGGACACAGATTGTTTAAAATTCCTCAGGACGTTTTAATCAAGACCACAGAAAGGAGCTCGGGTACTTCTTACTGGCACTCTCACATCTCTGTATTTTGATCTTGCCCCACTTACTCTGGCCGTACTTCTTTCTGATCCACTTCTCCCTTTCTCCTTTATCCAGAGTGGCAGAAGGAATGGCCCCATCTCTCGTTCAAGGATCCCTTGTGGCCTGACAGCCCTCACAATAAAAGCCATTAAATACCATGAGAGAAAAAGACGTCTCTCTAATTTAAATCCCCTCCTCCTCTGCCTCTGAACATCATTACGGGTTTAGACGTGAGCAAGACAGATACACAGATAAAGAAGGGAGAGGGGAGAAAGAGATCCATGAATGTGTCACTTCAAAGTCCCTGCAGCAGCAGTACTTCAGGAGAACAATCAGCCCGAAACTCTGGTAGCAAAGTTTGTATGTACAGAACTCTGAGCGGCTTAGCTCGGCTTTGATTGCCTTATGGAAAAGCCTTGATCACACAGCGGCGAGGAGGTAAACAGAGAGAGGAGTGTGAAATGAGGTGATGTGGGTCACATTGCAGATGTTACACTGCTTTATAACCCTCCCATATTACAAAGTAAAGCTTTGACTGATTCACATAAAACAATTGTAAATGAGTTCTTTGCTTTTTAAGTTTTTAATACAGTTTATGTTGAGAGTTTGATAGATATTAAACATTTTTTGTATCTGCGATTTTTTAAAATGCAGTCCCTAAAATTAAAAAAATGATTAAAACAATAAAAATAGACAATAACAAACAAAAAGATTAAAAATAAAAAATAAAATAGATAAAAAAAGCAGAAATAAAAAATTCTGAAAATTAAAACAAAATTAATTCAGTGAGCCGGCCCAGAGAAATGCAAATTATATCTTTTTTGAAAGCTGTTAGTCCTAGCAATACACAGGAGCAAATAAAATAAATAAATAAATAAAATGTACAATTATGCAGCAAGTATTGGAAAAAAATAAGAGTTGCTGTGTCTACAAAGTTTAAATCTGATGCTCTACAAAATTGGTGAAATTAACACCTTCTTCTTGTGTTCTCCTCTGTCTCACCTTATCTGAAGAGGGAAATGGCAAATGAGTGAATCTCACAAAAATACACTTTGTCACGTAGTATTTCCCTTCACTCCTTTCTTTTCTCTTCTCAATCAGAAACTACAAAACAACAAAAGCAACAATTATCCCGGCACAAAAGGACATGAATGGATGGAGTGATGGTGGGTTGGAGGAGGCTCTTTGATAAACTATGGGAATGATGGTTTGAGGAGAATGTTGCTCCAGCTGACATATGGAGAAGTGGAGGCTCGGCCCAGCTAAAGAGCTTTTTCATGATTTTCCCTCTATTACAAGGATTAGACGTAGTGGGGTAAGCCACACACACACATTCACACATACACACGTCCTTTTCTAGCTCACTCTCACTTTACAATTTTCCTGCTTTATCTACCAGTCCAGCACTTAGTTAACACTTTTTAGCTTTTTCCATTAAAGCATTACAAAGAATAAATCAGCCTAAAAATAACCTGAAATGAATTAGGGCAAAAGTATACACATGTCTGTATATAAATCACAGAATGTCAGAGGATTTCTCTCACAGATAAAAACATCCAACCCTCTTTTACCCTTCAGAGAGAGCAGAGTCTATAGCCAAGGTTGAGATATCTAATTCACTAAAATTAAATCAGATCATCCCTGAATCAAAGTAGAAGCTGCAGCTGAAATTAAACCTGGTTTCCAGATCCAAAGTATTCCTAGGGTCACACTCAGGAAATAAAAAAGAAGGACAGCAATAAAAACATTACTTATTTAAGAAAAGCTGCTGCACCATGTGGATGGCTAAAAACGTCTTTTCTGCAGGTAAAATAAGTCAGTGTTGAGTTAAACAGCACAGGACAATAAAAAGGTATCATACAGCAAAATGCATTCATCCATTCTTTTGTCCAGTCTTAAGTACAGTCTGTAATATCGTTTTCCTTACTAAAGTTTCTAAATATCATTTATTCTTCACAAGTGCATAGTGGGTGTCAGTTTTCTTCCAACACCTTAAACGATTTAAAAAGATTGCTATAGTGTGAGTTTATGCTTCTCCTGTTTTTACATTAAACCCCTCTTGAAGCATTATTTTGAAAGATAAGTGCCATGTTGATCACCTGTTATGGTAACATAGTATCAAGTAGTGAATCTGAAGTTGTGTTAAGTAGAGAATAGATGGGCTGTTGATAAACAATGTGAAATTCCTCAGGCTTGATTCAGGATGTGTTTTTGTCACCCCAAGTGGCATGGGCTTCAACAGGACTTTTATTTAATCAAATTTCAGCCAAAACTGGGAAGTCAAAATTTGGCCCAAAACATTAGGTTTTGGGCCAAATTAAAAAAAAAAAAAAAAGACAAGTTTGGATTTGATACAGGATGCCTTTTTTTTCACCCAGGATGACATGGGTGTCAACGGGGGACACATATTTCATAGAATTTCAGCCAAAAGTGAGAAATCAAACTTTGGCCCAAAACCCTACTGTTTTAGGCTATATTTCCAAAATCCAAAAGAAAGGTTTTAGCCCTCAGACTTGATGCAGGATGTGTTTTTATCACACCAGATGGTATGGGCTTCAACAGGGGACACATATTTCATGGAAATTTTAGCCAAAATTTGGCCCAAAACCTAAAAACTTAAAACAGAGTTTTTAGCCCTCGGTCTTAATTCAGGATGCGTTTTTTTTCACCCAGGATAGCATGGGCTTTGACGTGGGATACGCATTTCATGGAATTTCAGCCAAAAGTGGGAAAATTGTGCAGGCATTCATTCTCAACTGATTCATTCCTGTTGTCCAGACTTCAGTACAGTCTACAACAGCATTTTCTCTATAAAGTTTCCAAATATTATTTATTCTTTGCAGGTTCATTGATGGTGTCAGTCTTCTTTCACGGCCTAAAGATAAAAAGTTTCCTCTAGTGCTACTTTATTCTTCTCCTATTTTTACATTGAACCCTTTTCAAACATTGTATTTAATGTAATCACTTGTTATGATAACGCAAGTATCAAGTGGTGTATATAAACATAAATTGTGTTTAGTGGACAAGAGACATGCTGCTGATAAATAATGTCAAATATCTGATGCATAGGTCTTCTGTGTCCTCAATGTGTTGTCTTCTGTCTTCACTTGTTTTTAGATGAGACCATTGTACTAGTTCTTGTTTTTCAATGTGTGCTATTCCAAGTTGAATTTCCTGTTTTATGTTGCAGTTCTTGCTCCCTCTGTATTATGGTCAGGTTTTCCCTCTCACTCATGTGTGTTTTCTTTTTCTTTAATTTTCTCCTTTTTTTTCTTTTATTCGATTGCAACTAATAAGTTTCACCTGTTTCTCTGTCACATCTATACCCTCTTGTTACCCTGTGTAAACCCAGGTTCTTTGGGCTTTGCTTGTGAAGTATAAGTATGAAACTAATAAACAGATAACATACCACACTTTTGAAAGATTGATGTATTTAAATATCATTTCCCTTGAAACCCATTTCTGATTAACTGATGCAGGGTCAAGATTACCCCTTTAATAATGAGCAGTAAAAGTATTTATACAGGATTACAGATTATGTGAAAAGTTTAGACATATATCCAGGGCTTCTTATCAGAGTTTTGGAGGTTTGCTTTACTGAGGCAACAGATGCATCACATTCATTTTGAGATATTAATAAAAGTTTTGGTTGTTTATGTGAATTCAAAAACTCATGGTGTTGAAGAAAAAGTGTTTAAAAATTTTTGAAAAGTGGTCTCGGTTGGGATCAGAGAAAAGTTTCAGGTTTAGGTTTTGAATGGAGACAGAAAAACAGTAACATAAAAGTCAAATTTGGTTTTTGCATTTGACAAGCGTTGGAGCATAAAAGCACCTTGATGGGATGTGAGCTCTCCTCTTCTTTCTCCAGCTGGACCTCCATGAAATCACCCTTTAACACAGTTTGTGTGTCTGGTGTGTGTGTGCGCGCGTGTGTGTGTGTGTGTGTGTTCATGCTGGTAATGCCCATGGTAAATTGATACCATTACTGTCTGGTCGGTGAAAAAGCCAGAACTAAAGACCGTTCCTGTGTCACACCACTTGCTGCTGATGTCCAAACAGCTTCTGTTCCTATACGTCTGTATCCCCACCTCCACCTCCACCTCCCTGACCTACCCCTCTCCCCTGGCTCTCAGACCTAGCCATGTATGACAGATATGGTTGATTGTGAGCAGATCAGAGCAGATCATTGAGGAGAATGGCTTCAGTGAAACCTCTCATTCAGCTCAGTCGAAGCTTTCAAAGGAGCTCTGATATGGAAAAAATGGGGATATCCTCCTGGCTGTTCCTTTATTCCTGTGTGTGTGTGTGTGTGTGTGTGTGTGTGTGTGTGTGTGTGTGTGTGTGTGTGTGTGTGTGTGTGTGTGTGTGTGTGTGTGTGTGTGTGTGTGTGTGTGTGTGTGCGGTGGGTGTTTTTGTCATTGACTTCAGTCCATGTGAAATTATCAGACAAAGCTGAAATAGGAAGTCAAATGAATAGCTCTCATGCTGGGCACTGTGACCATAATCTGGTGTGTGTGTGTGTGTGTGTGTGTGTTTCCATGTGTGTGTGTTCACTGTATGAATAAGAATTGTTTGACACAGTCCTCAAACAGGAAATGAAATGTTTTGATCCTCTTTATTGTGAGCTGGTTTGGTTCTGGATTGGTCTTCAATGGTCTCACCGTTCTGCTTGTGTGATCACTGGTGAATTTCCGTCAGACTGTCGCTCTGTTTGTAATATAAAAAGTGTTTGTTTTCCTCAGAATGGATATTTAAATGAGTAATTTGAGTAATTTGAATATCTTTGGTGTGTAAACCCACTTGAATTTCTGCAGAACTTAAACTCCTGTGGTTGTACACCGCCCTGTTTATTGTATGACCTTGTACTGATGAATGTTAATGACTCTACAAAGAACAGTTTTATCTTCTAATAGAAGACTTGAAATGTCTTCCATCCCTGCTCATTCAGGTTGATGTTTAAATCACAAATGACTGCCAAAGCCATAAATATACTGCTTATTTAAAGTTGAATATTTTATAACATATTCAAAAAGTTAAATAAAATTGTAATGAAAAAAATGATGTCTTTTTTGCCTGCCGGAAATAAACCTAAACAAATGAACAACAGCTGCTCAGTATCTGAATGAAGAGAGCTTTACAACAGTGACCAACAGCATTTTACCCCCATATGACATAATCTGAAAGATTTCATCTCAACCTGTTAAGAGAATAAAAGAAGAAAAAGTTGAAAAGTTGAATTAAAGAGACATATGAGTCTAACCAAAATTGCTTTATATTCCCGAATGGGAAAAAAAAAATGAATTGCTTAATGATTGCTCTTAAAGGTAGGGTCTGTAGGAATTTTTGTTACTTGTTAGTAAACACAACATTCAAACTGGACTCCTCCTCCTTGGCTCAGTGCCAGCAGCAGCAATACACACCCACAGCCACTGACCGTGACTATGTGAACATATTCAGTTGCCCGTTCTTTGTCCTGAGTTTCTCTCCAAGTCCCCAAAAGTCAGTGAAAGACAAGCCAAGCTTCACCCTCATTTAGTAAAAAGCTTTATCTGTTTCGCGTTTTGTTTCACTCTGGTTACTCTTCTTTCACAGTCCACTGTCATAGCCTGTGGAGAGAGCTTCTTCCAATTGCTAATCAACACACACAGTCACTTGTGCACTGGGAGTGCTGTGATTGGTTGAGGTAACCACACCTATTCTCAGCCCAGAATAGTCCCTGTACAATCAAAACATCAACATACAGACTGAGGAGAGGGTTCGAGGCAGACACAGACACTGACACAGAGGCACGTAAGAGATGATTGAGCAGGATTATTCCTTGAGTTGACGTTTCATTTTTTAGGAAAATTCTGCAGACTCTACCTTTAATAATTATGACTTTTAACACTTATATCCATATAAATGCTGCACTGCTACACCAGTGTGGTCCATGACTTAAATGGCATATTGCAGGTTAAAGAAAACTGTTCAGAAAATGATAAGAAAATAACTTAAAAACAATATCCTGAAAGAATTTTTAAATTAATAAACCACATGGTCTCCTGGAGACATTTTAGTATGGGTTTTTGTACTTCAGCATTAAAAATATAGCATTTAAACGCAATGTCACAGTTGCTTCTGCCCCTGTTTAACATTAATAAACATGAATCAAAATATCACTCCTGTCAATGAAGAGGAAGATAATAACTATTTCTATACATACGATGGTTCTCGGCCCCTGTATCCCACCCTAAACTACATCCATAGACGTCATAAAATAGACTCTATCGTATCAAGTTTTCCTGTGGAAAAACAGGCACCACAGACAACTGCCTTTTTTGTGACCAATGCAGAAATAAAGTCTTGTCTTGTCAGCTGCACAAAATGAATCAGGGCACGAAAGCTAACTCACCAAGTCTGAAAAAGTGGACTCGATGTCCTGTTAAGGAAGTATTTCTGCATCCATCCATTCAAGCACATTTGAATCATCTTAATGAAAGGTCAAATTTAAATGATGCTTTGGAAAAAACACAAACCTGACCCAAAATGTGCAAGCTAAAGGCTAATTAGCCTTTAGCTCAGGCTGTATCACTCTCCTGTTAAGCTGTCTTATGCTCGTCTGTCATTTTTCTGTCTGACAGTTAGGCTCCTGTGTCCACCATCACTACAAAATTAATCACAGAAATCAGCAGATTTCAGCAGAGAAAAATACAGATCTCTGTGTTTTATCTCTTCTCACTACCAAACTTCATCAGCCAGTGTGGTGAGACCTAGACGAGAACCAATCCAGTCCTGGTCGACCCACTCAGGAAGCTAAGAAGTAGCAATTTAATACAACCTGTAACCAGCAATATTTGGTACTGATAATCTCATTTTAAAGTGTGGATTACTATCAGGTATATATCTTGATGGGAGACTCTTTCAAGATCACTCAGAAACTCCTTGCAGCCTCCTTAAGTGTTTTTTTTTTGTATCAATCATCTTCAGTTTGGTCAACACCACTTGCACTGAGCTCCCTGTGTCATTTATCCTCACTTGGTGTTTTCTGTGGTATTTACCTCCCCTTTTTCTTGTTCTTTTCTTTATTTTCTCTCCACAAATCTAAAGTGTCATGCTCTTGATTAAAAAAAAAAAAAAAAAAAAAAAAAAAAAAAGGAAAATATGACTAAAATATCTATAATGCTGTTTATTGAAAATAGAAACTATCGTTATTGCCAGAGAGTCAGACAGGCATAGATGAAATGTTTTTTAAGATTTTGTGGGTGGGATGTTAGCTGGATATCAGACAGGATCAAAATCTTAGTCTGTCAGGTATCTGTCCTTTCTTAACACTGTTGTTTAATTCTTATTATGATGAATTTAAAAGAAATGATGGCAAAGCATTAGAGCATGTCCTCTGATATTCACAATGTGTCACTTTTTGCTAAAGCTACGGAATAACCCTTTTTTAGTTGGAGAGATATGTTACTTAGAGCAGAGAGCGGCCCCACTGGAGATGTGACAGATTTGATTTATTTCTATTTCTCATTGCAGAGCTCCTGCCAGTCAGATTGTATGAGCAGCAGATCCCTGACTGGGTCAGATCTGACTGGATTAGCTGCTTCCTGCCTTGACACAATAGAGTCCACCAGGAAACCAGATCAAACCACACACACGAGTATACATGTGCAGACTGTGCATATCATAACATGTGCGTGCGTGTATTTGTGTGTGTGCATGCAGGGAGCAAAGAGCCAGGCTAAAGGGCCGAAAGCCAACAAAGAACAAGAAGAGAGAAGCAGCAGGAAGCTGACTAGTCACTTTATCCCTCTCGCTCTCACTCTCCCTCTGCTTGGGCAGACGGAGGGATCAAGGGAGAAAGTTAAAATCAAAGGTTGAACCAGGGATTAGCCCTCAGCGGAGAGGGTTGGAGGACCAGGATGATTTTCAATGCTCAGATTAGATTGTCTGTCTCCTCCATGCTCTGTTTTCCTGAGCAAACTTCACAGAAATTTGACTCGTAGTTCTAAAACTATACATCTCACAGCTTCCATACATGCTGAGCTGAATATATTTTGTCGTCATTAATTTTTCAATGCAATGGTTTTCAGTGTGACTTATTTTGAGTCTGTAACATTAAAGTCTTTACAAATCAGTCAGCAGCTGGTATTTTATGTCAGTAGTACAATTCTGTTGGCTGGAAAACTCAGAAAATTCACAGGCCCAACTTACAGTAAACCCACCACATTATCATTGTTATTGCCAAGACTGCTTGAATTGTTGCCTTGGATTTTTTCAACTCTTTCAAAGTTAACATGGTCAAAAGTCAATCAGATAGCTTGAACACACTGTGAGAAAAACAGTTTTTCATTAATTTGGAAACCTCCTGTACCCACTAGACTCAGTCAAACTGTAAATGAAGGTCATAAATAAATCAAAATCAAGGTAACTTGGGAGAAACTTCTGCATGAAACTCCTGAATTAGTTGTCAGTTCATTTTATACATAACAAGACAGGTTTTTATCCGTTTCAAGCACCAAATATACGAGTTCAACAGAAATACAAAATTCATGCCAGCTTCTGGAGGTTTGAAGTTTTATGAAATTTACAGAGACAAGCTTACTCATATCTGTAAATAAATACACTTCCAGGACTCTTGAAAAGTGACATATAAACAAAGATTTCTAAAAACCCTCAAGGATTTTTGCGGCGGTGAGGAGACTGTCCAGAACAAGGCAAGAAACAAGCATTGATGATTCAATGGAGCTGGTCAGGTTTAAACAAGTCATCACAACAGATTTCAGTTGAATTAATTTCTGACTACTTTGTGAAAGGGAAGTCTGATTTAAGGCTTCACACGAGAAATGGGGGCGGTGGGGCATCTCAATCAGAATAATAATAAAAAAATAGAAGATAATCATTGAGTTATTCTTTTTCAATCTCCTTCTCCTGACAGGTATCTCAGATTCTCTGCAGGGCTCAGGTCAGATGAGCTGGCCGACCAGTCAAGCAGAGTAATAAACATCAAGTTCAGTAAATGCCTTGATACAACGTTTGACTCTGTGGGCAGTGTTTCCATAAAGCTTATCAGCAGATGAAAGCATGCTGGTCTGGACTCTCCTGCCTTGACTCTGTTTCTACTGCTGGACTTGATAAAACCCAGGAGACCAACACCAGCTGATGACATGTCACTCCCGACAAAAACAGACTGCAGAAACTTCACACTGGACCTCAATCACACTGGAGGAGGCTCTCCTCTCGGGGGGGTAGAGCATATGCAGTGGGGGCACCAAAACTGTGGAACAGCCTACCTATCCAGGTTAGAGCTGCACAGTCAACTGAGCACTTTAAAACATTTGGCGTTCAATCCCAACTAAATGAGTAATCTTGTTTCTTTTAATTATCTCTTTTTTTATCTCTCTTTTTATCTCTTTTTATCTTATTATCTTTGGATCTTTTATCCCTTACATTTTATTCCCTTTTCTATCTTTTACTCTACTTTTATTGTTTTTATCCTTATCTTATTCTATTTCTGTTTTTATGTATATTTAAATGTTTGACTCCTTGATACAAAGTGTATGAGAGATTGTTTTGCACCCCTGTAAAGCACTTTGGTCAACCGAGGTTGTTTTTAAACATGCTCTATAAATAAACTTTGACTTGAATTGGATTCTGAGCCTCGAAAGTCTTTATCCAGGTTCTCGGACCTTGATTTCCATATGAAATTCAAAATTGGTTTTCATCTGAGAAAAGGACTTTGGATCACAGAGTGACAGAAAAGTTGTTCCTCTCCTTAGGCCAGGTGGCTTAATATTTGGATGTGACAGCAGTAGCCTTTTTCCTGGGTGTAGAAAATGTCTGTGTGAGATGGCTCTTGTACTTTGACACCTTTCCCCTCTCTGATCAACTTTCCATGAGTATGCTTGGATACAGCAGCCTTTCTAACATTGACCTTCTGTGGCTTTACCTTCTTTGTGAAGGGTGTAGACAGTCATCCACTGGACACCCGACACATCAGCAGTGTTCTTCATGATCATGGTTTCATGCACAGTACTGGACCAAGAGATGAACATTGATACTAGAAAATCATTTCACATTTTCGTGTCTTTGTGATGCTAAAAGTCAGAGTCTTTAGGGGTCACATTTTCTCTTTCTCATACTGTGTATAAAGTTGGGGGATTACATCTCTGACCTTTTCTCTGGATTTATATTTTTCTTTCTTCTCTGATATTTCTACTTTTCTTTTTTGTCTTAAATGAAAGATACACTCATCTGTTTATTTATTTATTCCATTTTTCATCTCAGCAAAGGATCTTTGAAGGCTTTGGATACATCGTAACCCAGTGAGTGTTTGTTTTTATTGCATATTGTATTATAATTTCTTGGGGCTGCACATTAGTTAAAAGTAGAGTTTCCATCGTATTTGTTATGTATGCATGCTCTGCAGCCCTGACAAAGTGGGAGATGTAAGTGCGTCACGCTGTGTAGAGATGCCATCACATAAATGATTTCAATCTGTGGATAAACAGGGGTACGCATGATTGTACTGCAACAGAATCTCTCTGTCTGCTGATCCGTGTGAGAACGCTTGTCCCTCAGCATATGCATATATAAGCCTACTATGCACTTTCAATTACAACACTGTTCCTGTTCTTTCTCTGTCCCACGCACACACACATACACACACAGGGACACTGAAAAGGCAGAGTCCCTTTTTCCCTGTTATGCAAATAACATCAGCCCTTAAAACGGTTTGAGTGAGAATTAAACGTGAATTAAATGAGGCTTGGTTCTTTTCTCTCCATTCAATCTGAATAAGGCAAAGTCCCGTCACCATGGGAGATCCCCACGCCGTTGCCATGCCTGTTATGGGATTGACAAGACGAGAAGTGACATAAATACCGTGGCCGGCGTTCAATCCAATTATGTGGCGTGGCCCGCTTCAATACCTGCTAGCCATGCAGTGCTGCGCTGGCGTCCCTGTATTCAGCCTGCCTCAGGAATAAGAGTGCTCGTATTCATCCTCCAGCTCAGTGCTAACCTTGGTCTCTTCACCTCGACTGGCTCTGAGACTCTGCCCTCAACCCTACGCTCAACCCATCAGTCTGGCTTAACACAGGCCTTTGGACAAGGTGCTTCCCCAGGCTCCCTAAAACCCCTCGGGCTGAAACAAGATCCCCTCTCAACCATCAAAAAGCCCCAATATGGCACTGGAAATGAATAGCTGTTGACATGCACACATTATTCAAACCAGAGAACGCTGTAGGAAAAATTCAGTGTTGTTTCTGATGAATCAGCAAAATGCTTTTCAGACCAGGGGCAGTCCTTATTATATAATCATGTCTCCAACCAGATGAAGAAAACTATTTCATATTTGATCCTTGGCAACACTTTGACACATTTTAAAAAAATATATATATTTCAGGATTGCAGCTGAGAGGCAAACTGTGATAGCTGCAAAGTGTTCCTTTTACCTCCATCAACAGTGCTTTTTTTGCTACTAGCACACTAAGAGTTTCTCTCAAGCTTTTGCTGTAAATATAGATAATTGAAAAACACAAGACTGTGGTGTTTTGTTTATCCTGCCTAATGTATTACTGGAGGCAGGTGGAGAGGAAAGTAGTTCCGGTAACGCTCGGAGGGTTGTGAAGTGGCTGTAGAGAAGCTTAAGTTGTGTGTATGCTGTTGTAGAAATAGAAATATACAGAAGTAAACTAATAGTATATGAAGCTCAACTGTAGTGTTTAATGAGCACCAAACACAGCAAAGACTACACAATAACCTTAACAAACTAACAGTGGTAGACCAGCAACTCCTAGTTTCTCTGAGTTGAAATAATTGTGGCTTTAAAATTTCTCATTGAAGGTATCTTTCCTTTCCTATGATCAAGGCAGCAGCAGATTAGAAACTCTCATGTTCTGCAAGGCCATTTTACTTCTGCTGCTTGTCAAATGGTTAATTCTGAGCCTGTCAGTGGCAAAATCAAGATCTTACAGTGGAATGGCTCTGAAACATAGACTGTGAAAAAAATGGATGTGAGATCTCCTCAAAAACTGCTCCCCCTGATGGCTGGCTGCAGTATAGGTTAAAAAATCCAGCTTTCCAGCCATTCCAGATGGGCTGTGGTCAAACTTTAAAGAATTAATATTCCTCATAGAAAAGTTTCTCACATCCGATTGTTGTGGTGATTTGAAGATATTATTTGGCTGTCTTGAATTCAAGTCCTCTTTTTTTGGAAAAGTTTCATTTTATTAGTTATATGAGGTTAAAAACGAGGCTTTACGTAACGTTTGACAGCTGCCGTTCTCGTGTATTTTTTTCAGGGATTGTAAAATATGTCGGGAGGTAGAGACAAGAAGTGATTAGACACTCGAAAGAAAAAATATATATATTATTTTTGTCACCCAGCTCCACTCAGATTCTCCCAGAATCCCTCATCGTCTCTACTGCGCAGACTCTGGCTGCACAACTACTTCAATGGCTGTGCCTGTGACGGAGGAATATTGGCTTCAAAACCGTACAATGATAAATGGCGGAGCCACGCTGTCCACTCTATATACAGTCTATGCTCTGAAATTGTAAGTTTAACAGCCCAGTAACTGTTTTCAAATGAATTGAAAAGGCTGGCTACAGCATCCTAAAGACTGCAAGAGAGGAAGAGCTTTGGGTTAATAATGCTTGAAACTCCTGGTCAACAAACAAATGTATTGTTTCCTCTGGTCCTGAGACAGGACTTTATTCATTGCATGATTTAAAAGCACAAGAAAAAAAAAAACAGCACTAAAGTGAAGCAACAGGTTGCTGTGAGCACTACGTCACTTTCTCTTTCTGCACTCCAGTAACAAAAGTGACAAAAATATAAACTGGACCTGACAACCACATCAGTCCCCCTCCCCTCTTCCTCAGCATTGCTTGGCTTGTGTTTGGGCCCCAGAGCTCATTTTAACCACAGGCATTTACAAGCTCCCCTCTTAACAACCTGCCAGGTGCTTTAAGCCTCCTGCTGAAGGGCTGCAGAACGTTATGAGACTCCAATAAGATTAGAGCAGAATGGGCCGTGAATGGAAGAATGGAAGCTTTTATAATGGGAAAGATTGTTAGCACAGCAATGTGTCGCTCTGAGCTCCCATGACCAATCTACAACTAATGAGCATTCAGTGAGCGTGCTCTATGTCACAAGTGTCCTGATGGGGACACCGAGGCGAGCAATTTCTCATATTTGTCAGCAGCACAGGCTAATCGCTTCGGTCAAGTTTTACTTTTATTGTATGAACTCAATAAACGAGGGACGCTCTCACGTTCTCACAGTGTTTGATGAAAATTCATGGGGCTGCTCACTGGCAGGTTGCTGTTTTACCATGAGATTTTCATTGAGACAGAAAGGCCTCCCTATGATTTGATTTAAAGAAAATCAAAATAAATAATCCTTTTGCTTTAGCTCAATTTTCAATTTCCAACAGCTGTTATTCCAAATAAAGAAGGAAATTCTTAAGCAATGAATCCATTTTTTCCTTTTTTTAGCAAACAGCATTCAATATTAAAGAAAGCAATGGATGGAAATAAAACCATGAATCTTCTGCCATGCAACAATTGTGAAGCTATTTTTTGAGCTAAATGCTAGCATGAGCGTGCTACCTAGGCTGTCATGATCTATGGACATGATACAGTTATATTATGGCTGTTTACAAAATAACAAATGAAAAATTCAGGTCCACATCTCTTCCACAGAGGTGGAGATTTGATTAAGTACGTAGAAATCTGTACAAAAATAACCAGCACCATTATGTCTGCAGTCAGTTATCAGTGACTCTGGTCCAACCATACATCCAAACTCTCTTCATTCAAGTTAAGAATTTAAAACTGGATCAAGACAATTTCAGAGCAAACAGTAGCACTCAGGTCTCTGGTTCGGCTTCGTGGTCAAAATCATGCACCCCATGTAGAGAGACTTAAGTCCTGTAAAAGTCAGTGACTGACCTGTCCTTAACTGTATGTCTAGTTTTCTCCTCAACTCATTGCCATACATGATAAAGCATTCAAATAAATAAATAAATAAATAAAAGAACAGAGCAGACTTTTGACCTCGTGAGATCATGGTGGTGTCAGAAAAAAAAAAAGATGATGACCAAAGAGATATTTCTGCCAAAGATTGCGACAAACTATCACACATTTTTAGACGATCAGGGACTCATCAGAATCAAAGGACTGCATTGAGGAAGACACACACACACACACACACACACACACACACACACATACACACACACACACACGTACAGTCTCTCTCCCAGACAATGAGGAGCTTTATCCCTGAGCCTGCTCTCCCTCTCCCTCTACAGAGCGAGGTGATGTTTAATGGAAAACTAATATGGCTTTAATGCTTGTCGCCGCACTTCGACACTGAAGGCCTCACTAATCCACTCTGTTCCACACCGCTGAAAACAGATGCCCGGGCCGAGGGACACTGAGAGAGAGAGAGAAAACAGAGGAGAGAGGAGAGATACTGTTGATGAATGATTCACTCAGAAACGTATTGGATCAGAACACGGCAGCTCCATAATAAAACATTTTTACCATAAACTTGAATCAGAGCTGAGTTAAAGAAATAGTTACCAGAGCCACAAAGGGCGGGACATCTGATAGTAACACTGCCAACAACAGTGGCTGCTGATAACATGTTAAAGTTGTAAAATTATAGCTTTTTTAAAAAATAAAAATTTAGTCAAGAAAAGCTCATTTGAAGAATAAAAATGTTTAACAACAGACTCAGTTGTCAATTCATAGTGAGTGAAATGCACAATGTAAACAAGAAGAAGCTCTTTTCTCTTCTTGCAAAAAATGCATTATGTCCAACTCACAGATTGTATAAAACATGGATGTAGTCTCCCTGACATCAACCGTCTGTGTCTGAAACGGAAATGAAGCACATTGGTTATTGCGGCCATATTGGTAGTGGCAAGGGCAACGCGTACCGCCATAGGGCACCTGTCAGTCATGTGACTCCATTAGCGACTCACACAGGAGATGTTTTTTGAACCAGGCTGTAAATATGTTAATTTCTGCTCTGAAAACAGCTTCTTTTGGCTTGGTGTGTGTGTGTGTGACTTTTGGTACTACCAGAGCCAGCCTCATGTGGACACTCGAAACAGCAGATTTTAGCACTTCCGCATTGTTTCATATTCTAAGACCAGAGGTTGCAACAAGATGTGCGCTGTGTCACTATAGTTTTCTAGGGTAGCCCGTAGGTTTCAGATGATTTGCAGAACACAAATGCAAAAGCAAAGACAGGAATGCAAAAGCAACAGCTCAAATGAAAATGGCACAACACACTGGAACAGCCACAACAGAAGTTAAAAGACGTTAGTTATCCCAACAAACACAGAAAAGCTGTGTTTCGGCTTTCTAAATACAGCTTTGTAGGGGTCTCACCTTGTTATATCCTTTATCGTACCTATATTTTTTTACATTTCTGGTAATACGTCATCTTATATTTCGCTTTATGAATCAGTCATGTCATAACATCAGCATTAGCATTATAGTTATATATGTATATGTATTAGCATTATTGGCTGACACCTGCCAGCTGCTATAGTTTCCTGTGCTCAAACATCAAAGAACAAAACAGGTAAAAGTATGTAGCATAGAAATCACACTGTCGAACTTTCTGTGTATTACTACAGAGCAATGCAGACAATTCAGCTCAGATCTTTCAGCGCTCAAGACATCAATGGTGGCAACTTTGGTAAAGCTGCGTCGGTGAGTCAGCACAGAGGCATAAACCAGATTTACCCTGACTTCCCCCATAACTCTTCTCTAGCTCATCACACATCAAATGTAACTCCTCATTCCAACTTAGTTTGGCTAAAAAAGCAGGAGTTGAGCTGATTGAAATATCTGAACTGGATAAATTTCGGTCATCTTAACACTTAAAGCTCTGAGCATGTGCTGAAAAGCTATGCTGTAAATGCTGTGTCCCTGGAAAAGGATGCGTAACTTTTTCACACTTTTTTTACACCACATTCTTCTCTTATGTTCAAAGCTACTGATCTGACAAAACATCGCAATTTCATAAAGCTTTCCAATATATTTACATTAAGACAGAGAAAAGAAAGGTCTTTTGACATTTGCAGTGCTATAGGTTTTCAATGTGGTTTAAAGGTATTAAAATTGTGATGTAAATACTGTTCAATTATTACTACTTTAGCTATCTCTATAACCTGGCCTCATCAGACTGTGCCACGCTCTGTTTTAGGTAGTTTTTTGTTCACATCAGTGTTAGTTTGTTGACCTGGAGGCTTAGAGCTTTGTCATGAGTCTTAACTAGGTGTCACGTCCCAACAGACATAGTCTAGTTGTTTTCCCCTCTTTGTATGTGTAATCGATTTAAGCAGTGAGATGGGGAGGGTTTGTGTTGTCAGACTTCAAGAGGCTAATAGCTTTAAAATGAGTCTTAACTGGTGTTTAATTCACTAACAGCTGTTGTGCTGGTTAAGGATAGAGCAACAGGCCGGTCTGTCTGACAGACCAGGAGGAGAAATTAGTTCTGCTGATGCCCATATTCCCTCCCAGAGAGCCATCTGCTCCACTTCAATACAAAGGAGGGATTTTCTGAAGGAATAAAATGCTTTGAACGCAACAATTTCTCTCTCTCTCACTGAGTGGGCTTTCTGGTTAAGGTGTCGTATTTCCCGGCAGGACCGCCACTCAGTAAATCTGCAGCTCATTTAATGATTGGTTCCTTTTGTTAGAGAGAGGATCGTTTCATCAGGATGACCTCCAATGAGGAGTTCACAAGGAGTCAATCAGAACGAGATGCATTTAAATGCATATAGATCTGAGTAAGAGGACCATCAAAGCAGTGGATCTACTCAGTTATTGAATTTAATGAGAGGATGTCATACTGTTCAATATGACCTCATGGCTTTGTAGACCCCAGGAACAGAAAATTATACGTCTCCATGGTGAATGTGGATCCATATAAACAAATCAATGAAAATAAATCAGAAATGAATAAAAAAAAAAGGAATGGAAGAATAACTTATTTAAATATGCCTTTACTTTTTATTAAATCAGATAATTTTTTAGCATCATTCTTTTAAGGAATGGGACGCAGAATGTCAGATATATTCTCCCCTTTTAATTTAGAAATTTGTAATGGACTCTTGGATTCCTTGTGGTCAGTTTGAAGAAAAAGAAAATCACAATAACTGTCCTCTGAACAGCTCTCAAATGAGCTGTCACCTCTAAAAAAAAATGAAATAAAAAAACCCCTCATCCCTGGTGTAAGTCTAAGGATGTTTAGTGATGATGGAAAAAGAATTTAATGTCATCTGGAGTCATTGATACACTGAAATGTTGGTAAGTGACCAGAAAATACATCATTGTGTCTGTGAACACAGAAAGGAAGAAAAGCAGCACGTGCTCAAATACCATTAGTCACAGGTCTTACTGTGTATCTTCAGGGACTCTGATCCAGCACCCCTCAAGTCCCAGACCAGGTCTTCTTTTAGAGTCTTTGTTCATCGCTCTTCATCTATCCGAACACCAACAAAGCAGCTATCTGTTCTCTGTTTTCTGGAAAAGGTCAAAGGTGAAGAGCGTCGTAGAAGATAGATTTTAAAGCATCAGGTTAGCTGTTTGCCAATGAGCTTAGACACAATATTAAATATTTAAAGAGACAATTCGGAGGCAAATAAAGATTAAAATGATTTTGTTGCTTTAGTTTGTTAGCCTTCTACTTAAACAGACAGATTTTCATTTTTCCATTGATTTAGTTTCCAGCCAATTGCTAATGCTGTGTGACTGCTCCAGGAGAAATGGAGACACTTGCAACCTTCTTTTTTCCTTCAACAAGAAACATGCTGGACTGATGACACTCACACAGATCCCTCAACTGCTGCGTTACTTAAAAATAAGGATTCTTTGAGTCTAAATAAAGGTAACTTTTACCTTTGGATCATTATATGTATTTTTCCTATGAAGCGTCATGGTTTGCATGTAAAATCAAAGTGATGTCCTGGCACAAGTTATTTTGTCATTGCTGATATTTCACAATATGTACATGCTTCTTAGCATTTGTTTTCCTTTAGATTGTACCACTCTGTGTAAAAAGGGAAATTGCAATATTTGTTTTCTGCATATCGATTTAAGGAAACAAGAAAAAGAAATTCAAAGAAAACCTGGAAACTTGTTTTAATATTACCATCAAATGTAACTGATAAAAGATAGCATGTAACGCTTATGTGTTGCTTAACTATTTTTTTGTTTTTGTTTTTGTTTTGCTTTTTTTTTTAGAACCAACTTCTGATTGAAAAAATATATATAAAAAATATTATTATTATTATTTTTTATTATTGTTTTCAAAAATTCACGATGCTAAAGTTGCAACATTTACCTTGTCCAATTCAAATACTCCTTCATGATGACATCTTGGAAATTGGGGGATGCATGTAGAATAAATCAAGGTTCATCTGATACAAGTTGTGTCTGCATAGACTAAATATTATCTGAGTCACTGAAAGAAATGCAAACGACGTTGCAACCCCCACTATACTTTATAATAGCACCTTTACATTGAAACACTGAATATTTTTTATTTTTATGCTTTTTTTTTTTTTAAAGTTCATTCATTTATTGAACTTTCATCAATTTCTCCCTCATTCAAGTCATCAGGAGACTAGCAGACGCTCACCATGATCAAAGGCATCTGAACGGAGCCGACGTAAAGCTTCTCTCACTTCAATAATCCGTTTTGAGCGGAAAGTCATGGACGACAGACACTCATAGCCTTACTTAAAATATTACAACTGGTTCAAATGTGACTTTTTTTAATTTAATCATCAACTTGCACTCGTAGTAGACTATCAACTTTTTATGAGAATTCGAAATGTTAAATTTGATTCATCATCACATCCAAAAAAGTACTAATTAAAGTCGCTCCTAAAGCTCTGGTGCAAACTGAAGCTGCTCAGACAAACGTGGAGACCCGGATCAAAGAGCGGACTGTCAGCGGGCGCTCGGACGAGGTCGTTTCATGCTAAACCGGATCAGACCAAGCAGGCCAAGGTCAAATCAAATTAGACTCTGTGTGTACCCTTGATGGGTACTTTATTATTATTATTATTATTATTATTATTATTATTATTATTATTATTATTATTATTATCATTATTATTATCATCATTATTATTATCATCGTTATTTTTAGTTTTTTTTTTAAGTTTTTTTTTTAGTTTAAGCATACACAAAACCTCAATTTGTTCGCCTGGACAAATTGGGTTGATAGTAGCTTTAATAGTGCTCTGGGTAAATGAGAACTTGTCAGACCCCTTTCAGTTCAGTGTCTCTAGTAGAATTTACCTGAACAAACAAGGTAATCACTGATTATGGAGTTGTGGTAGGAGCAACAGAAAGTAGGCTAGGCCGCATGCGCCCCTTCTAGTTACAGAAGTTGTGTAAAATTGTCTTTTTCTTCCGCATGATCAGATCAGTGAAAAAGATGAGTCCAGTGGGCCAAGGGAATAGTCTCGTGTGTGACTGAGCTCCAATCACACATGAATGAGAGGACCGTTGGCCAATCCCCTCATCCTGAACTCTGTCTGGAAACAGCTTCACGCGGAGAAGCCTCGCGCTCTACTGATAGTTGAACTTGTGCGCGTGCACATGTCCAGAAGTGTGTGTTTGAGTGTAGGGGTGTATAAAACCTGTCCTGCAGGGCGCACAGAGCTCACAGTGAGTTTGTGTGCATTGAGTTCCTTTTTCGTTTTAGCTTGAAGTAAAATCCAGCGAACAGGAGAGGAGACTTCTCCAGCGATGATGTTTCCCTGCAGCGCTCTACCGCCTCCTCTCTGCCCGGCCTTAGTGCGTCCTGGGGCTCTCTCCTCGCCCCTGACCCGTTCTCTACCCTCGGGCTTCCTGGTTGAGGACCTTCTCCGGTTAAACCAGCCTGTCAGCTACATACACCGGGCTGTCTCGTGCAGAAGTCCTGGGGAGGTGTTCCCCCTCGGCCCCGGGCTGGGCGCCTCTCCTCGGGCAATGGGACCCGGCAGAGAGCGGTCAGTGCTCCAGAGCCCCAGCCAGCCGAGTCTCATCAGCCCCGGGTCTCAGCAGACCGCCTGTCCTGACACGGGATACCTCAAATTCGGTGTCAGTGCGATACTGGCCCCGTCCACACGAAGTGGTGAGTGGATTTATTGGAAAATGTGCCTATGTATTTTTTGTTATCTCAAGAGCTTTTGTTAATATATAGTTTTACACTGATTGGCAAATAACATTGTACCCTATTATTATTATTATTATTATTATTATTATTATTATTATTATTGATGTTGTTGCTATTATCAATTCAATCCATTATTATCTGAGGGTTATTTGACCATTATGTAGCACTTGTGTGGAAAAAAAAACAATATTTTTTTTGTGCTACTCAGGCCACAGTGTTCAGACCAAGTCGTTCCCTTTGCCTTTTTTTGATGGAAGTCTTCATCCCTTCATCAGAGCCTCTTACTTCACAGGTAAGTGGATTAAACACTGTGCCATATTCAGTAACATATATGGTCAGAGCTGTTGATTCACAGCTAAATAGCACAAATTGCTGTCAGAGAAAATGAATGCTCTTTCACCACATGCTCATCTAAAAATTATAGCATTTCTTGAAACACACAATTTACATCAACTTTAAACACAATTCTTTTTTTTCTTTTTTTTTAAGAAAAAAAATGATAGAAAACAATATAGAAAAATGTTTAGAGCTCAGTGGTTTTCAATTTCTTTAGGAAATATGTCTTTATAGTTAGTCAAATAACTTTACATGATTTATGCATTTATCCCTAACAGTCACAGTCTGTACCATAGCTGTAGACTTTTGAAATGTTGCAGGACAAAAAAAAATCAGGATCTCACTACGCATTTTTGGTCAGTGGTATGACATTTTTGTTTATTTACTAGCTCATATTTAAATGTAATGCCATATTTGACGCATAATTGCCCCCCCCCCCCCCCCCCCCCCAAAAAAAAAAAAAAAAAAGTAGGAATAAGAAATACGCTTTATCGAAAATATAAAACTCATCTTGCTACCATATTTGATTCTATGTCCTATGTGCATGATGTCACACATCAAATGATTTAAATTCAAACTGATGATTAATGCATCAGTTTTAGTTATTTACATGTATATGACTAATTCAGCTCATTTTTAACAGAGGTGGCCTCATGGTGTAAGTTGATCTGAGATTCTAGCGTCAGTGTTTTACAGAATTTTTCACTTGGAAAAACCAGCACACCAAACTTGGTACTAAATAATCAGGCTTCCTTTCATGAACCTCTGAAAGCCTTGAACTGTTTATCATGGCAGGCCCAATTTAAACATCTAAGCTAATTCCTGCACATACACATATTATCCAATACATTTGTATTCTTTTTGCACATCTTTTGAGCAACTCTTCATAACCATAAGAGTATGGAAACATCTGGGTATATATGGAAAAATAATATTAAAATTATTCTTACTTGTTTCCATGATGCCCAAAACTTGCAAATAGGATTCACAGATTTTCAACTAAGCAACTCCAACTAATATCCTTATAAAGTGTGGTGAGGATTGCATCTGTAAAACTTTGGTCACATAGAAGTTGTAGTTCTGTGAAACAGGAAGCACAGGATCATGCACATGGCTGAATTTCCTTCAAACACTGTTTTGGCTTTTTAATACACTTTTAATCCCAGTAGCTGTGAGCAGAATGTAGCTCCAGTCTGAATTCTGCTCTAATTTTTACCTAGACCCTAAAGTCATCCTCTCAGTTACAAAGATCTAGACAATAGTTTGTCTCAGTTAGACGAGTGACAACAAGACTCCATAGTTGTTGCAGGTCTCAAACTCAAGTTTTTATTTTTCATTTTCTGAAGTTAACCGTGAAAACACATTTCACCAGCTCGTGTAGACGCTGGGGTCTCCTTACGATGGGAATCCCTCCCGGTCAGCCTCTGAATCAGCTCTGCCAATTTGAAGGCCTATTTAGGCGGCGTACTGACTGCTGACATTAGCACCAGTTGTCCTAATCTACAAATTAGTCCAGTTCGTCACGCTCTCAACCTATTAGTGCCGTTTGTCATGGTCTAAATGTGAGGCGGGCATCTTCCCAGCTCGGGAACTCAGCGCCTCTTCACACCGCCTTCGTTTTCCCACCAAGCCCCTTCTGCCTGCCCACAAAGCTCCCAGCACCATGACCAAACGGAGCTGAAACCACACACACACACACACACACACACACACACACACACACACACACACACACACACACACACACACACACACACACATTCCATGAAAGTTTTACAAGGTCTCCTCTAAATCTACAATTAGGATCTGGATACAGTTTCATTTTAACTTCAAGCATAGCCTTCAGATCAACAAGTCAAACAGGAGCTGTTAAGGTGACCACATTTGTGTGTGTGTGTGTGTGTGTGTGTGTGTGTGTGTGTGTGTGTGTGTGTGTGTGTGTGTGTGTGTGTGTGTGTGTGTCAGAGCTCTCTGTGGCCTCTGAAGCTGAAGTGAAGACTCTCCAGCAGCTCTACATTATACTGACCTGTCTTTAATGGCTCTGTAATATACTGGCCTGTCGACGGCCTTTTCCACTCAATTCATTACAACACAATCACCTTTCTCTGTGCATTTGCAGCCCATACAATCCCTCTTCATGCTTCATTAGAGGCAGTGTGAGCGCTGCTTTGGAGAGCCCGTCTCATTAGCATAGGCTCTGTTTCCACTGGCCGACAAATTGGGCTTTTAAACACCAAATTTCAGGCAGAACAAGTATATTATGGGCGGCATCGGGGAGCCTGCGTGTGAGTGATGCTCTTCTGGGAATGCTCTAAAACATCAAAGTGGGCAAAGTTTCTCTGAATGAGGCTTTTTATAAATGAAAGATAAACTTTTTATCTTTTGATAAACTCCCTCCCCAACAGCTTTGATGCAAATACGAAAAACTCACATACACTTAGTCCAAAATTAAATACTCACAAAATACTCGCATCAGGTTTTTGGAAAGGAAATCTGCCAAAACATCAGATTCCACCTAGAAGACCTTGAGTCTCTAAGTGCAAATTTATGTGTATATATTCAGGAAAAGCTGTTTGAAATCTTCACTTTTAATACACAACAACATTGTTAAAAAGATATTTAGGCAGCTGATCATTCATCATCATTCAAAGAAGTACCTCAAACATGCAGTCTGTGTAACAACACACATGAGATAACTGTCTTGATTGCGCCACACACACACACACACACACACACACGCCATAAAGCTGATTTTTACAGCAAAATTTAACAAATATATCCTTGATTTAACAAAACACTTTGGGTCTGAGCACTCTGTTGCACACACTGTGCTGGAAGTGACTTATTTTCTAACACAAGTTCTTTGTGGAGTTGTTAAACTTCTGAGTTTTGCCCATATAAGGCTATGGCTGACTTGACTGACAGGTGGGCACCCTGTGGCTGTCTTCAAAGAGTCAAAAGGCCCACCCCCTTTACCTCAGCCAAACTCAAATCTAGGTTGACTTCAGTATTCCCAATATGGCCCCTGTCAACAACAGGCATCAAAATCCTCCATCAGAAACAAGTTGAGGATGTCACAGATATTAAATCCAAAAAAAAAACAAACCCAAAAAAGGAAATACTAAGGGTGTAATTTTTCAAATATGGACTGAGACAGTTTTGTAAATTCCATCACAGGATCACAGCAGGTAAAACATATTAGTGTGTTGACTTCAATTCAGTTCTTAGGTCCAAAATATCCTGAGATAAGATGTTTGTCTGGACATTAGGCAAAAACTGTTGCTTAGTTTTAAGTTTCTACTGTGTAAAAAGTAAAAGTACCGGTTTGACTCACCACACTGAAGTGTCCTGAGGTGATCTGTGTCGAGGCGGATTTTCTTCCTCCTGAGCTGCAGAACCGTCCGGAGTCTGACTCGGGGTCCAATACAAAAGGACATATCCTACACTCTGCCATTTTATTAGTGCTATCAATGCCTTATGGTGAAGTTTTGGCAAACAGCAAACTCGCTCGGTCTGCTCCATTCAATGTGGCGATTTTGTAAATACTGCCATGCTGCAAAAACCCCCCCCTGGCTCTACCCCCTCCGCCCCTCTGATAGAACTGACCAATCAGAGCACAAAGGGCTGTGACGTTGCGAGGTTACTGGAGGTCATTCTCCAAACGGAGCGTTTTAACAAGATCTTCAGAATGGCCTAAAATGAAGATATTGAGAACTCTATTGTAGGGGCAATGAAGGAACTAAATGACTTGTACTGAGGACAGAAATGCTTTACAGGCATCCTAGTCTGGCATAGTGAAAAGGAGAAACAAGCATGATATGTCCCCTTTAAAAACCTAACAAGTTAATTGCAGAATAAAAGATTATTCACCATCCATCACTTACTGACCTCATCATATGTTTGTCAAAATCAGTAGTCAAATCAGTGGCTTTTTGAAACCTTTTAAATATTCTAAATTTAACATGACTATGTTTTGTCCCTCCAGCCTCCTCCTCCTCTGTGATTCCTGTCCCGGGGACATTTTCCTGGCCTCTGGCCCCCAGAGGGAAGCCCAGGAGAGGCATGCTGCGGCGGGCTGTGTTCTCAGACCTCCAGAGGAAGGCGCTGGAGAGAACTTTCCAGAAGCAGAAATACATCAGCAAACCAGACAGGAAGAAACTCGCGAGCAAACTGGGACTGAAAGACTCCCAGGTACATGCCGAGCATTATTGTTACATATGGCTGTTTTTGCTTAAACTTTGCTTTTTGAATTAGTTGGCAGAGGAAAAATCAGCCTGTAACACGACTGCCAGCTGAAAATCTACTAAACACTTTGACAAACCAGTGAAACACGTGTAGAAAAAAGTCTCTATTTGAAAATAACTATTTTTTTAGCTGATCTGTGATTAACCGGAACAGCTGAGACCAGGCTCCCAGCGACTCCACGTACTGAAGTTTATTTTTTTCTTTCTGAAGGTGAAGATCTGGTTTCAGAACCGCAGGATGAAGTGGAGAAACTCCAAAGAGAGAGAGCTGCTGTCGACCGGAGGCTGTCGCCAACAGACCCTCCCCACCAAAACAAACCCCCACCCAGACCTCACTGACGTAGGCAGCACTTTCTGCCAGGGGCTGGACAGGACTGCACCCACAGGCCAAGCACTGAAGGACAGCCAGGAGACACATCGTCACCAACAACACCAGCAGCATCATCCTCATCATCACCATCCCTCCTCTCCATCAGAGTGGAGCAAACAGTCTGAGTCAGACAGTGAAGAAATCACCGTCTCATAAAGAAGTGGACGCTGTGGGTTTCGTGTAAATATCAGAAGCTCTTGAATCTTTAAACAGCTGTGTTGTCTCAGCACCATGTTTCTGTACAGTGTTGTTTATATGACTTTCACATGTAGTTCAGTGTATCTAGATTCAATAAAAGAGGTATACTGAGCTCTGTTAGATATTTCAAGATTGAAATGTTCAAAACATTAAATATAAAATAGTTTTTCATACATATTGTATTCTTTATATTTTCTAATAAATCTTGATATAATAATTTTGGAAATGTTACCCTCTCTTGGTGTTTTTTTTAAACATGTTGTCAAGGCCAGTGTACAAATAAAAGGGTTTAGAAAACATCAGCAATCAAACAAATTTTATTAAGAGAAAAAAAAGAACATCAGTCAAAAATAAATCAAATAAAGTAAAAAGAAAAAATGATGTTTACATAGACGTTTTTTTGTTGTTGTTGTTGTTTTTTTACCTAATAACTCATTATTAACTGTTTTCACAGAAGCCTCCTGTGTAACTTGGTGACAAGCTGTCACATATTTGGCTGACAGCTAAACAGTAGGGCTCTCTTCACCCAGAATCCTCTAGATCTGTTCCTCTTCAGGGAGATTAAAAAATCAGAGCATACATTTGTAAATTTGGGGAAAAACAAGTCTCTAATGTTTTCAAAATTTGGACAGGTGAAGAGGAAATGGATCTCAGTCTCTACCCGTCCTGTGTTACAAAGCCTACAGACTCTCTGAGATCTCTCTAACCACTGATTTAAACAAACTAACCAGTTTCACAACCAGTTTATGATCAGAGTCAGTATTTAGTGAGTGTGTCTCTTTAAGGCAGGGGTAGGCAACTTAGGGCACTGGTGCCATAGCTGGCACGTGAGGCTATTTCTGTTGGCACGCAGAGAATAATTACAATGAATGAGAGGACAAAATAAATAAATAAATAATAAAAAAGTATATTGTATTGTATTCTATTGAACACTTCTCAAGAAAATGAGCACATTATAAATATTCGTATGTAAAAATCAAACAAATAATGTTAAATAACAAATTTGAATCATGACATTACGAGTGCACGACTGTGACTTGCAAGTGTGTCCCCACAAATCTCTTGGGAGGTCAGTCTGTTAGCTCGCAATCGCATCCATTTAGTGGTGTTATCATGGCAAACAAACCAAGGTCCAATCCTTCTTTCCAACATAGTTGGACAAAGGGAGTGTGGGTTTATTGAAAGAGATTGACAGAGACTGGGCAATAAGCACCCTTAGCTGTGAAAGTGTGGTATGTCGGACATCAATTCTGCAGCTATGTTGGGGACCAAACACAAAAGAAGTGGTAGCATAGTATGCTAAACAGAGCATCACATTCAAAACTTTCTGTTAAAAACCAAGCAACAGAGGGAAGGTTTACCTTTTGTCACTGCGTAGCATTCACTGACAGGAAATACATAAAGGAGACTTTCCAATAGACTGCCGATGATTTTATGAAGGAGGTAAGTATTGGCACTTTGGGCATGAGTGTATTTTTAAGTGGCAAAGGTTGCTTAATCCTGCTTTAAGGGCTCTTTGACAACTGTTTACTCACCTGTATATTTAAATTCTCTCTTTAATAAGTTATATCATTCTAATTTGTTGGTTAATTGAGTTTCCAACTTCCACTGATGGTAATATTTTATTTTGGTCTAATTTCTGTAATTGGGGGTTGGTGATGACTTAGTTATTATTTTGAAAAACAGATCTTATTTCCTGTGGTGTGGTGTTTTCCTCTTGGCTCAGAGCTTGTGTGCTCAAACTCCATCAGGTGGTGCTATTTGGTTTCACTTAGCCCATTTGTTTGTCCTCGGGGCTGCTTTAATATATCAAGTTTGTCTTGGCCATCCCTAGATGGGGCAACATCTAAGGCAACAGTGCCTTAAAAAAATTGTGCCATGAGTCAAGCTTGATTGATGGACCAGATTTTGTTTCAATATGTAAAAGTGGATATGTTGTATAAAAGCAGTGATATACCAGACATGAATCTATAATATTTCATCTTTTTTTTTTGTTAAGATGAAAGGTGGCACAGCAGATTTAAGTTTCCACATGCAGAGCAGGCGCTCAGCCCCTTCCAGGAGAGGGCATCAGTGTTATTACAGTATTCTGTACCCTGCACTTATGAATGAATCATGTGATCTCACCAGTGTTTGTTGGGGAGAGCACAACAGCACAATGCAAATTCTGGGTACCGGAAAATGATTCGTAAATCAATCTAAAACATTTTTCTTCTCTGGGGTTTATGGAATAAATTCATAAACAGCTGCAACAGACCAGAGGCCAGAAGACCCTGCTCATGGATCAAAGTCATACAGTGCATGAAGAAACAACAAAATACTGCAGTTTCAGATTACGTAGCTCAGGATAGAGAAACTTCATGCAAACTCAAAGATGGATTGTTAAAAAAAACAAGACTTTATTGCCATTTTCCACTATGGATTATACAAGGGAAGCTGGAGAGCAACAATGAAAGACGAGTACTGACATCTGAATTAAATACAAAAACAATGTTATTTATTTTTCTTTACTCAACATTCAGCTACGAAGCAGATGAGCCATGACCATCATCATCATCATCTTCACTGTCATCGTTGTCTTGGTGCGAAAAACAACGACTTAAAGAGAGGTTTTATTAACGCAAACTTTATTTACATGAGAAAATAAAAACAACCACTGACTTCATGCCATGCTCTTTAAAGCCTACAAACACAACAGAGTGGCTGCTGTTAAATAACTGAAGAGAGGAGGTGTTAATGAAAGACAGTAAGTACAGTATTTACAGCCCAATGTAGACCCACAACACAATCCAGCTCAAACACCTTTGTACGCCTCTGCTTGGTCTTCACTTCCTGTGGTAAGAGCGCACAGATGCTCTGTCCTGACTCGCTGTAAAGCAACAGCTGCTTGTGCCACTTTTCCTGTGAAGCAGCAGTTTTAATCTGGTTGCTCTTCAAAGACGAATTTTGTTGCGTTTAAACATGTGCCCGAGGTTTATGCCTCAAAGTGATAACAGCACAAGTTTTAACGCCACATAATTCAACCAGAAGGACTAAAAACGCCTGACTGAGCAACCAAATACAAAAAGGCCACGAAACGCTCTCAGGATAAAAATGAGCAGACTCAGTGTGTGACTTTGACTGAATACAGCCGTGGCTTTTACAGCTTTATCAGCAGGAAGAAGACAGAGGGCTTGGAAATCACTGTGTAAATGCAGTTTTAACTTTATGTGGCCCAAAGTGTCTGAAATTGACAGAAAACAGACACTTTGTTTATCTGAGCGAGCGCTGGAGCTTCAAGCCCAGCTTGTACAGAGCAGCGGTACAGCCAAGCACCACACTTCAAGGCTTCAGCTGCAATCACTGATACCAGCTTCAGCCACAAGAGGGCAGTCACACACTGCATTCACACAGATATTTACAGCAGTGTTTCTCCTTCCTAACACAGCAGCAGTGACATGGTACGTCATGGTTAAACAGGGACAAACAGCCCGTCAGTCGTTTTTTTCCCCTGCAACCACAAGAGAAGCTCTTCATAACGGTTAAGTGGTTAACAGCCTTTAAATATGTACAAACATTTTTTGTGATGTGATACTAAAACAGAGAGGAATAGGAGGAGAGGGCTAGGTTCACTATGTCATTATAATACAGTGGAGGTGGAGGTGAAGTGGAGGCTGGGATGAAACTGTACACACTGAGAACTACAGTTGATACACATCACGACTCACTCTGGGTTCATCTCTTCTGATGGTCGATACAAACAAACATGATGTGTGTGAGTTTAAATATCAGCTAAAAATGGGTCCTGCTGTGTATGTGCGTGTGTGCGTGTGTGTGAGAGTGCGTGCTAAAAATCCCAGTCACAGCCTCAGTTCAATCTGAATGTACTGAACTATACAATCAGATTAGGGTGGGTTTGATTTCTACTAAGGTACAGGCACAGTGGGTGGAGTCAGGTTCAAACTCGAGGGTGTGTTTCATCTGTTGCTACCTGGTTTATTGAATGAAATGTGTGCTGTCTACCTCCATCTATCAGCAGAACATGAAAATGAACACAGGGGAGTTAAAAAGGATGATGCTGAACTCCGTAGGCTTTTTTTGCAGATGAGATGAAGTGGTGACGCTGTACCCCTCACTGCCGGTTGCTCTTTATTCTCTCCAGACGTTTCTTCAGGTCGTCCAGGTTGGCTGCGGGAGAGGCGGAGCGCGTGTGTCCGTGCGTCGGGGAATGGGAGTGTGCGTTGTGCTCCTGCTGGTACAGCTCTCGAGACTCTTTGAGCTGAGACAGCTTACTGTGGAGCATGTCGGTGGAGGAGGCCACTGATGGCTTGGAGGAGAGCAGGGAGGAGATGGGAGATCGGTGCTGAGGCTCGTCCTCGCCTCCAACAACACCCTGCTGCAGGTGGAGAGGGGAAGAGTAGTTAGTCTGGGTTTGAGTCCAACCTGAGGCTCCGTCTCATGTCACACTCTTCCCACTCTCCCCTTTTTCCTACACGCCAACTCTCAATGAATTTGCGGAGTTCAGCATCAGTCCTAGACTGGCTATCTAGCATGCAGATACTTTATATCACAGGGATAAAGGCAAAAAAAACAAACAAACAAAAACTACCAAAAAAGACTGAAAATATATTCCTAGAGAAAGAAAATAACTTTTTTTTTTTTCATTTTAGGAATAAAACTGACATGTTTTTCTTTTTTAAAGCTGAAGGTTTGGGCTGACAGATGTGAGCTTTATCGAAATATAAATAATAACTTTATATATATTTAAAACACATCTGTGTGTTCCCTATTTTATTGTGATTTCTACAGTTGAAGCTAAGTCTTTTTCCTGAACTGTAGATGGATACCTTCCCAGAGGAAGATATTTTGACTAGGGATGCACGATATTATCGGCACAGTATCGATATCGGCTGATAAAAGCTTAAAAACACGTTTATCGGTATCGGCAGATATGAAAATTCCTGCCGATATGCACAGCCGATAAGGTGCTGTTCAATTAGGATTATTATTATTTTCCATCTGAAAAATAAGCTCCTTAAATAAAATATAGCACTTCATTTTTTTGCACTGCAGAGCTCTGTGTCTGTCACCAGGTTGTTACAGTAGCTCTAAAATAATCAAATGCAACTTTTCAAATGCAAGTTTGAAAAATGATTCATTTCTTATTTATGGTAAATTCAAAAGTTTGTTGTCTTGTTTTATGTGTGTTTCTTAAACAAATAAGACCGTCACAATTAGAGTAACATATAAATGCCAGTACAGGATAGACTTAGCTTTCTTTACAGTGAAAAAAACAAACAAACTTGTGATTATCGGTATAGGTATTGGCCAAAAGGGGTTTCGATATATCGGCATATCAGCAAAAATCCAATATCGTGCATCCCTAATTTTGACAAATACTGTCTTCATTCTATTTTACATTATAAATCTAAGAAATAAACTAGAAAACAAACAGAAGGATTTCTATAAATTCAGTGGACAATAGGTATATTTTTATTAAGTAGAAGAGGGCTTTTTTCCAGCATCTGGACATAACTTATGCAGTATTGTGTTTTATAACTCTGACTCAGCTCAGTCCTTAACAGTAAAAAAGGAAACTAGCGCTAGCTCGTTAAGCTAATATACCATGTAAGAATTATGTTGTCAAATGCTCCAGTTAAAAGCTGTTATATGTCTTGCAGTGCTCTGTGTGGATAATGTGTTGTATCACCTGTTGTCTGAATTATTCCAAACAAAGTGTGTCGGTTCGATGACTGTCTCCTCTGCCTGCATGTGGTGAAACTGAAATGCTACATCATCTTACGAAATGTTATTCTCTGCTACTTCTTTCATAGGTCGAGTAAATAAATTGCACAAAGAGCCCAAAGTAAAAGTCCAGACATGACAGGCAGTGCATGCTGATGCTCACTACCACAACAAAAGCCCTGAACACAGAGCGGATTTTACAAAGCAGATAAAAGTTCAGACTGCAGCCTACATAGAAAAAAAAACTCTCTAGATGTCAGTAACATTAAATAGTCCTGCCTCAAAAAATTTAAGAAGTAATATATTTAACACCAGCATATGATATTTTTAATGAATTTCAGACTTGTTAAGGCCTTAATTTTAGATACATGTATTGAAGACTTTTTAATACTTTTCAAGGATGCGCGGACACCCTGATCTAGGACACTGAGCTGATAACAAGCAAAGATTTTTTTTTAAGTCGAAAATTTCACCCTGACAATCGGTTGTTCTTGTGCCAGACTTTTGGAATTGACTCTATTTTTGGTATAAAAAGCACTTTTGAGTGGACACATCAGTTTTTTTAAGGTTATGAGAGCTGATCCTGTCATGTGAAGGCTGTAAAAGTGTGCATGGACTCACCCTTGCATTGTTCTCCAGGCCTTGTCTCTGTCTGAGGATCTTCAGTCTCTCATAATAAACAGCTGGTTTCAGCTCTTCGTTGGTGCTGCTCAGACCTGAGTCCACGCCGTGCTGAGGAATCACTGCAGAGACAAACAGACCCGGGGATGAAACCGTGTACTCCTGCCTTCACTCTAAAGGATGCCACAGTAGAAGGCTGAGAGCTTTACCTGCTGAGGTCTGGATGCGAGCCTTGCCCTCTCTTTCAGACTCGATCATACGAAGGCCTCGCTCGACGTAGCTCTGGAAGAACTGCGATGTGTTTTTGAGGTAGGGCTCCACGTCTGCGTCAGAGTACTTCTGTTTGTATTCATACAACTCTGTCAAGCCCTAAAAGCAAGACCAGACACATTATTCATACACTCATGTTTCCAGGATTCACCTTTTGGTTATTGTTTGTGAGATCCAAAAAGTAATTGAAGCTGCAAGAAGCACAGCAAGCAATCAAAACTGTCAGCTTGATTTTCACATTAAAGACAACATGTAATGCAGTCACTCTTCCACAGTATCCCATATTATAAACTTGACCTTGGGTCAAACTAGAAGACCTTAAGGCTTATTACATCACTGAGTATCCCCAAGTTCTTAACGTGGCTCAGAGGAAACAAGATCAGGAAGAGAGTCGAAGGAGATTCAGAGGAGCAACATGCAAGCATTTTTGACGGCAGATTCTAGAGATTGATAGAGAGATGAAAAAGCAAAAACAAAAAAATGTCTCTTCAGTCTCTCTACCTTCTCATTCATACAACTTTCCATGCATATTTGGTCGAGGGGATTGTGATGAAGATGAAAAACACGAGTGAGAGAATGCATGGGATGCACCCTGTTCAAATCCTTTCATCCCCTAAATCATGTCAACCGAGGCCTCCTGCCTCTAATCCTAGCAGATACAATTAGGTCCTTGCAGGCATCGCTGCTCAGGCCTCAACGAGAACTTCAGGTTTTAAGCAGAAACAAAAAAAAAAACAGAGAAGAATCTCAGGTTGAAGCTGACCTCTTTAGTGTTTTCCTTGGAGCCGATCTTCTTGAAGATTTCAGACAGGATGTCGCTGACCTTGGCCTTTGACATACGATCCTCCTGGGGACAAAACAATGTGGGGAGCTGTTGGGTTATCCAGAACAGAGACCTTATAGTATTTTATTGCAGATGAATTAAAGGTAAAAGTGTGTTCGGAGTGTATCTGGTTTGATCGGCTCAACGTGCGCACCTTCTCATTGCCACGGTCACTCTTGTGTCCTGACAGGTTTCCAGACTGTTTGACCACTCGCCTCAGATGTGCCTCCAACTCCGACTCGTTACGATTTTCGATCATTGAGAGGTGGTCCAGGATCTGTTCATCATCACGTTCATGGAAAAAGACATTAAGACTCAGAAAACACAACAAAATGCATAAATATATCACAGCTAAATGAGAGGCACTGGTGTGTGTGTGTGCATGTTACCTTGGCACCAGTGAGCTTGCAGAGTGTGTGCAACAGAGTCTTCAGGGTTCTGTGTGGGACGTCGCTCTTGAGCTGCTTGAGTTTCTCTTTGGGGAAAACCTTCATGAAGTTGTGGACGTCCAGTAAGATTCGGTCCAGGTTGATGCTGTTGATGGTTTCTGGGAGATAGCGGATCATCCTCCAGATACACTGTCATGGGACACACACACACACAGAAACAGACAGACATTAATACACATGCTCAGACACCAGACAGATCTGTGTCCGGTTTTCTGTAACACTCTTTACCTTCATGACCAGGTCAACAAACATAGGGGGACCAGCTGTTGTGACCAAACTGTCTTGAAGCAAAACCAGCAGAGCACTGCAGAGGAGAAAGACCGGCATTCATTAAACGGGTGAGGGGGAAAAAGGAACATGTGTTTGGTTTGTCAAACTTTCTTCAAGAGAAACTATTAAAAGTGTTCAAATGAGTGCTGTCAGGCGATTAAAAAAATTGGTCTAATTAGTTACAGGATTTGTAATTAATTAATCTAATTAGTCGCATTTTAATCTTATATCTGCTTAAGGTCCCAAAATAAAGAATTTGAATTCCAGGACATTAGATTACATTAAAGACATTAAAAAACATTTAAAATTAAGGTGGGAGTATTTACAACACATTTTTAGGTACCCTGAGGCATAAGGAACACATGAAAAAAGTTTTATGGTTCTATCTTTACATAATCTACACAGTCCTGCACCTAAAATACGCTGATTGGATTTTTAGGAAGGTTTTTGCTTCTGTCACATTTTTACTCAATGTGGACTCAATTTTCACTGCAATATGAAGTTCTACATTTCTATGAGGTCAGGAGAACCAGGGCTAAAGGCTAAAAACTGTGAGGAACTATGTACAAAACACTTTATTCAAGTCTTGGATCAAAGAAAAGTGAAGTATTTTCAGTTTTACAAGCTCTGAACACACAAACTGTTGCTGATTGGTGCAGAGCAGCCCCAAGCTGAAACATAACCCAGGAAGATGGAAGCAAATTTCCAAAGAATTCTTAAGACTTAAATACAGGACAGATATTGATAATTCAGGGCTTGTTTAATGTGGTAAAGAGTTTAGAATTATCTGTTTTTTACAGAATTGAGCTAGAGCAAACGGTTGATTTTCTGCAGATTTTCAAAAAGGACGTGTGAATAAACGAGATGTGGACGACAGTCCCCCAAAGATCACTCTCGCTTCCCCTCGGTCTAAAGCATGTTGCTGAAGTCATGTGTGATACATTCAGGAACCGTCGGAAATTTGAAAATCTGACGAGAACACCACTTTTTCCAAGTAGGACAAACGGTTTGTAAATGCCAGACATTTGAAAATAAGTGCGTCTTTGAACGCCCCGCGAGTTTGGGATCCAGATTAATCTGCGTTAATTTTTATGACGCGTTAATTTGCGGTGTAATTAATTAATCTAATTAACGCGTTCAAATGACAGCCCTCGTTCAAATTTAATCTGAGCAGATACAAGCTAAGCTTCCTTAAGTTTCCTCTCTGACCTGATCATGTTCGTCTGATCAGACTTCCCCAGGACTCTAATGACCAGCAGGTTGACAGATCTGATAAGCTGCTGTCCGTCTTCAATGTCCTCCACCCTGCTGTCCAACATCAGTGTGACCAGGCCGTGCATCAGGTCCTTCAGCACGCCCATGGACGCCTCTCTAGCCAGAGACTCCATGGAGAACAGCTGAGATAGAGAAACAAGGAGCAGGTGTAAATATCCATGTCTCTAAATCTCAGTGGTCTATATTCACCACACAGAAGCAGAGGAACTCACAGAGAGCATGTTTCCAATGATGCAGCTGTACAGTTTGATGATGTCCTTCTTGTCTAGCCGGTCGTCGGCCATGTGTGTGCTGTAAATGAGCCTTAGCTGCATGAAGGTGGCAATGAGGAACTGATCGATGTGTCCCGACATAACTTCTGCTTTGTCCTCCTGCCGCAACACCTCATCAATCTGCGGGACAGAAAAATACACAACTTGCTGTGAGTAAAGTTTAGGCAGTTGTTTTCAAAATAAAGAGGTGTTTTGATAGATTTAAGGCTTTATATTGTTTTAATAGCTCAAACACTCTCCATTCATCTCAAGTTGATCTCTTGTTTTCAGAACTGTTGTTTAAACAATTCCTCTCGGACATGTGTAAAGGGAATAGCAAAAAATCTCCAGCAACAAAAACAGAACAGGATGTTTCCATCATATATCAATCAAAAAAGTGTATCTCTAATTCTAAACTATTAAAAGTGAAAGCAGTTTGCACTTTAATTTGTGATTTCTGCTTTTTATAGAGCCGTAGTGTTAAAGTCTAGAGTGTCTACCTGTGCCAGCGCCTGTATGCTGGTGTTGATGTCACCACTCGCCACCTGAGAGATGACAAAGTTGATGGTGGAGGCTGTGCTGTTGTGAAGGTCGTCGAAATGTGGAGAGACTGCCCGCATCCTGTGAACAAAAACAAACGGAGCATGAATTCCTGTTTTAAAAATACTTAAGTTTAGGAGACTCCAGCAGACTAACTAAAGGTTTGATAACACTGTTTGTGCTTACTTGGGTTCAGGGATCATGATTGGCTCCAGCAGCTCGTCCAGCTTGTGTTGGACAAGGTCTGGCAGCTCACACACTCTGCTCTGGTCCATCTCGATCATGTCTAGGTCCAACTGGAACTCTTTGGGAATTGATGGGTGGGAGGACTCGCTGTGATGTGCATTCTGTCGGGCTTGGCTGTTGAGACGGTGAAAGAGGGAGAGGAGAGGATTTTAGTCTGGTGTCTTATCGATCAGTGCCTTTAACTCCAGTCCCGAGAGAAACAAGCTTCTACGTATTGATACTTTGAGGATATGCAAATAAATCCACATACTGCAAATGGATTCTTTAAAGGTACGGTCTGCAGGAATTTTCTTGACTTGTTAGGAAACACTAAGTCAAACTGGGCTCCCCCTCCTTGGCTCAGTGCCAGCGGTAGCACACACCCGCAACCTCCAACCATGACTACGTGAAAACACTCACTAGCTCAGCAACCAACCGTAGTATCACGTTTCTACATGGGAGAGACTCAAGAGCTGTGCACCTGACTTGGCATGTTAGCACAAGCTAATCACTGGTATTTGACATATACCTGCTCAGCAGAAAGCCAATTTGCTGCGCTCCTTGTCCTGAGCTGCTCTCCAAGTACCCGAAAACGAGTGAAAGTCCAGCCAACCTTCAGCCTCGTTTAGGAAATATCTCTATCTCTTAAGAGTTTCGTTTCCACCTTGGTTGTTTTTTCTCCCTCTGTGCTAAACCACTATCATAGCTGCTCTGATAAGCTTCTTCCACTCGCTAATCAACGAACAAAGTCACGAGTGCACTAGCTACCCTCCATTCAGAAAACATCCCGACACATCCAAAATATCAACATACAGGCTGAGGAGAGGGTTGAGGCAGACACAGACACTGAGGGGCCATTTACACAACAGTAGCTTTGGGATGAAACTGAAAAGGTTTTGTTGCTTTTAGCCTCTTGTATACACAGAAAAAGTGTTATAGCGGACCAAAAACAAACTTCTGAAAACGGTCTCCAGAGTGGAAATTTTCTGAAACGCAGCAACCACTGTTGCTGTCTAAACAGCAAACTGATTCTGTTGGTTATGTGCATCTGCTGCACCACTTCTGCAATCGGCAGTCAATAAATGTCAGATGATCAGCTCAACTCTACTTCTGCAGAGATCCACCAAAAAACGCCTCTGGACAAGACAGTTATATTCCCAACTACAGTGTTCCAGACACACATGTACGGAGGCCCAAAAATTACAGTTGAGCAGGATTGTTCCTGTAACAGTTGATTTTTCTTCAGGAAAATCCTGCAGACTCTACCTTTAAGGATGGAAAAAAGGTCAACAAGGAGGATAAAAATGTTTGACTTGTCACCACTGAACATTTGAGTGGAATTATTACATTAACCACTGTAAAAATTGTGATTCATCATCAGTTACCAAATTTAATTTCATGGATGTTGGAATATTTGGGTAAGATGAGTTTTATCCCCCAAAGCTATTAAAGGGGTTTTAAAAAACTCATATTAAATTCTTCTGAGCTTGATCTTCTGTTGTTAATGTAGACTATCAGGACTGGAGCTGATCAGCACTGATCTGTTACCAACATCTGTCTCCTTCACACAGGAGGGATCACTTTTTTACAAAGAGATGGATGTATTTAGTACAGGCTGGACTACTATGACCACTAGCTGAACATGTTTTTTTTTTAGCTCTTTTAGTATCTTTAGATGATTTTTCTCAACAACTGCAGCACCATCTGACTACTTCACTCACAGACCAGCACAGTTCAAATTAAATTATCCAAATGGCTTTGGAAAGCTTAAACAGGAGAGGTTATAAAAGGATCATATGATACTAAAGAATATCTCACATTCTCTGTATTTATATCTAGGGATGTCTCGATATTACATTTTCACTTCCGATACGATAGCGATACAGCAGCATTGAGTATTGGCAGATACCGATATTAATCTGATACGATATCAGCATTAAACATACATACTTTTATTACTTATTTTGTAGTATGTCTGTCATGTTAGAAAAGGCTTGATTAAGTGATATTATTCAAACAAAGAACAGTAGTCAGCAACAGTAGGTATGAGGAGAAACTGACCCATTTATTATTAACCAATGGGTAACAGAAACTGCTTATATTGGAGATTTTAGATGCATTCCGATACGATACCGATGCTTGTTTTTTGCTGATATCGGACTGGGACACCTCTATTTGTATCACCAGCAGATAAACAAAAATACAATAAATAATATATTCACAATATAACTGTGGCTGTTTGAACCACCAAAACAAGGAGACTAAAATACTATCAGCACCTGAGGCTGTTCTTCCTTAAGGATGAACATCCTTATGTATTATAAAAAATGTATATGTTTAACAGAGTAGTGGAGAAGTAAGCTCACGCTTCTTCCTACTCCTTTTGAGACATGTTGGGTGCATATTGTTATTGTTGCTGATTTATTGTTTCTCATTGGTTTTGTTTGTTTTTTTATTTCCACTTTCCTTTCTTGCATTATTCTTACTTGTTCAAAATAATTCATTTATTTATTCAAATCTTGTTTTAAAAGGAAAACATCAAATTGTTTAAATATAAGGTACAGAAAGGCATGTTTTATAAGGTACATTTGGGTGAGTGTAATTATCTCTGCAGGTTAATTAGCCGTCAGTATGTGGCTGAAACTTTTCCTCTTCAATACAATCATAACAAAACCAGACAAATTCTGTAGAGATTAGAGGCCTCCATACCGTTACGACGAATCATTTGAAGCATTTTCCCCAGAAGCCATTTATCTCACAATTTTACCCAAGTAACTCATGATTTGGACATTTCTCATAATTCTATGGTATATCTGATTTCAACTACGAACCTTTTTATTACAATTTAGCATTTCAATTTTAATTCATAACATTGCTTACCTGGTACTGCTGCATGATCGCAATGTGAGAATGTGCAATTACTTAACTGTACAAAAGGCTGTGGACAGCCATTCAAATGGCTAAATGTTGCTTGTATGTTTAGGAACCTTACAACCTTTCGTACATCTGTAAACTGCTCTGACTCTGTGTGCGTGGGCTGACTGACAGCGTTACTGACTTTTCGTAGCGGGTGGGATCTTTGGTAAAACCAACAATACAAATTTTTGGTCTACAGGGTTGGATCTTTTTGTAAAATTTTAGTAACAGCGTTTCTCCAAAGAAAAGTTAATATTTTCATGTTAATTCAATGACTCATTGTAATGTAAGCAAATATGAATGTGTAGATGATTTTGAAAAGAAAAATCAACAAGGCTATGCTACATTTCTATATTTTCCTCTTCTTGCCTCTAAGTGGTAAACACAATAATTCTATATTATTAATCATTTCCTTGAAAAGGCTAAATGTTTTTTTTTATCTAAATTCTTGTTTCTTTATTTTAGGTTTAATAACATTAAACCACCCAAATCTGCTGCCCTGATGTGCGTCTTTGAGTGACTTTGGTTTTTTTCAGAGCCATTCAACAATGTTTGGTGTGCCTGTATACAATAAACAATCATCAGTTCTCTTCACACAGCGAACAGGAACAAACAGGAGACAGACAAGGAGGTTTACGCAGGAAGGAGCGAACCACATTCAGAGTGACTGCAGGAGATTTTGAGTGTGAGTCGGTGCTTTCTCAGCAGCATGAAGAAGCACAACTTCAGCTCAAATGTCACAGAAAACTTTCTGTTCATTAGTTTCATGAATGGTTAAGCGGGAGACTGCAATCAGAGCGGAGTCTTTACAATGACAACATAAAGAAAAGAGGGACGAAGAGGAGGAGGAGGAGGAGGAGGTACTTACATCCTATACGTGCGATACATTATCCTGCTCCAGACGGGAGGCAGGCAGAGCAGAAAAAGGAGGAAATCACACAGGAAGAAAGATGAAGGGTTAAGAGACAGACAGGCAGCTAAAGATGCAAACACACTCAGGTTGGTTTCACAGACACAAAGGAGAGGGTTGGATGGACCAAGTTTCCTTTGAATGAGCATCTGTGAGAGCAACTAAACATGCAGAGACTCAGAAAAAACAGGATGAGAAGAGGAGGTGAGTTAGTTTCAAGCAGAGGACAAACATTCAAAGATTTATGGCAAGAATCAAACTACGGTCAGGAGTTCTGAAAGATTAAAGAGGTGATAAGAAAAGAAGGCATGCATGAAAAGAGTTGGAAAAGTTGGGTTTCAAGTAGGTTTTTATCCATGTTTAAGATTCATATGAAGTTATGTGTCCCAACAAGTGGGTAGTGTTTATTTTTGATATGTGTCTAATGTGACAGAAGGGACAGGAACTTGTGAAGCTTAGTTTTATGTCAATTACAATTGAGCTGTGATCTTGATACAGATCAAACTGTTTCACTATCCGTGCGGATCTTATTCTGAAAACTTCTCAATTTTCTGAAAGCATCCACTTTACCAAGAATCAATACCTCAAAGCCTCAACAGTTTGTGCTCAGAGTTAATGTGTTGGCAAATTCAGCTCAGGTTAACACTCCCTACAGCCTCATAGTCAGGGGTGACCTACTTGAGTTTGTTGGGGTCTTCCTGTGCAGGCTTTCGTAGGAAGGTGGCATTAGGATTAGTTGGGTGCTCCCTCTGAGACTTTTCTGCAGCGCTCTGCTTTGCAGGAGCTGCAGGAGTCTTCTTGGCTGATCGCTTGATCCTCTCCTCCAACATGCTCATGTCCTTTTCTGACAGCTGGAAAGGACAGAAGAAAGGGCAATGTAAAAACTGTTTGGGATGAATTTGGGGTTCACTTCCTGTGAAATCCGACCAAAGCATCAAGTCTGTCTTACATTTCCTATTAGTTTGTAGACTTGGTCCCCACAGACGTTGTAGACAGCCACCACGGTGTTCAGAGCGGCGTTGCGGACTGATGTGTCTCTGTCGCCGATGTGAACTGCGATCTCCTTCAGAGACTTTGCAGGAGTGGGTTGACATACATTCATCCCATAGCCCTCTATCAAACAACCCAACTCCTCCAGACATTCTGAAGACGTAAAGGAAACAAAACAGATGTTAGAAAAAAGCTTACAATGAAAAAGACAAGGAGGCTGTTTTAAAACGACCTATCTCATAAAATGACGACCAATTTTTACAATCAGCAAAACCATCTTTCTAACATGATTCAAATGACCAGACCAGTTATTTTATTCAATACTTCCTGCTTCAAAGCTCCTTCTTGGTCTTAGCCTGTATCTTCTTACTGTAGGGACCTACCAGCTCTCTGCTTGGAGTTCTTGGACTTGGTCCCGTCCATCAGGAAAGGGAAGACCTTGGATGCAGGGTAAACCTTACACAGCATTGCCAGAATTGCACGCACATCTTTACGAACCACATCCTTTGACTCTCCAACCTGCAGAAAACAAGGTTCAGAAACTGAGCAACAGAGATTTGGAGAGGCTGCTTCTTCTGATTCTCACTGTGGTGTGTGCTCACCTTGAGTATGATATAAGGGACGAAGGAGCTGGCCTCGTACTCAGTAAGATGATAATTTTCTCTGTTCAGCATGGCAAACAGCAGCTTCAAATATTCCAGCACCTTCATCAGGACAGTGGTGTTTGTATCGAAGAAGCGCAGAGTGAACCACTTTAGAATCAGGTCCAGACAGCTTATAGTGGCGTCACTCTCGGTCTCCAGCCTCTGACAAATTCAGAAAACAAACACAGGTTAAATTACTAAGAAAACTCGTATTATACCCCCCACTTTATGGGAGTAAGTGAGATAGACCCTACCTCGATCATGACGCCGATGGCCTTGACGTGTCTCTGGAAGTCAAAGTGGAACAGCTCATCCTGCAGCCATTTAGCAAAGCAGGTGGACATCTGAGTTTTCAGCTGCTCCACATATTCGTCTCGAGGGGTGATGAAGTTCCACTTCAAGATCTACAACAGAAGTATGTTCAGAAGTATTTCCATGACAGAACTTCAGCAAACTTTTAACACACCATCAACTACATCTAGGGCTGCCACGTCATTAAACTTTGTCTTCTGCTGTCATTTTGATTGAGCAGATCCCTTGCAACAAAAGAGTTTTTAACTTTGTTTTAACTAAAGTTATTATGATGCAGAGCTGATATCACTCCCATATTTGCCAATCATATCTTACTCATACAAACATTCAGTTTTCTTTAATGAGAGGGTATTATGATTTCCCATACTCTGATACAAAGTAAAAATGATGGATGTCCTATCTAAACTAACCCCTACATATTCATATGTTGTAGAAATCTCTGAATAAGTATGTAAACGGCTCTTATGGTTTCTTTTTAAAGTAGCACGAGGTGTATTCGAGACGTGCTGAGGTGATAGGGTCTTGGCATAAGAATCTTCAAGTTGGTTCATGAAACGTTGGAGGGTTGGGCCTCAAGACACTAAGGTCTGCCCACTACTCTACCTCCAAAGGGTTTGCAAACCAAAGGGAAGGGGTTTATGGGGCACAGAGCCTTAAAGAGACGGTATCTAAAACAAGGCGTTTCAGATGTTGACTTAAATAAGGGTTTTCCAAATCACCAGTGAGAGAAAAGTTTGATTTGTTTCTAGCTGTAGATTATACAAGCTACTAGAGGGAAGGTAGTCTAAAGAAGCATGATAACCCCTCTTTAAAAAGTCTCATTCTGCTGTTTTTTTAAAACTCATCTGTATTACCCAACAATGTATAAAGCTGTATGATCAGCTGTAGTAGTTTTAGGCATTGAAAATTACTTCACAGAAAGGGTTTATTTTCTCTCTAATGACCTTCTTTGCTTTTGAATGTAGTATAGGGGTGTGGGTATCAATATCAGTTTCATGAACTACTAAAAACTCCTTACAGGAGCTTTAATCTCACATGGCCATGGGGGAGAAGTAGGACGGTAAGAGGGTTGGTCAAAACAAAAGCAACACAAAAACGCACATGATGTAAAGAAATTTAGGAAGTCTGCTCTCACTAGCTGTGTTTCCATTACACCTTTTCGCAAAAGAAAAGCATAATTTTAAAAGCACAATTGCGCTTCGTCAGTGTTTCTGTCACGACTAGAACTGTGCACAACTTGAGTAAAAGAAAACGTTACGTCCCTCTGGACGTTAATGATGTTGATTTGTGAACATTTGTGTTTTTATTCACTGGTCAAACTGTCGGCCGTGACCGCACCAACTCAAAACAGGCATAAACAAAACACTGAATGAAAATCATCATCTCTAGCTCGCCTGCTCTCCCACTTACACACGTCTCTCCCTGCCTCCTGCTGCACTCTGACCCACTCACAGCCTTCCTGATGCCTTTAATACTAACAGTCAAAAACACAAACATCTGCACCGAATACATGACTAACGGCAGAGCTGTTACAATAAAAACGCCAGAGTCTGTTTGTCTGGCAGCGGACACGTACTATGAATTTCTGGGAGAGGATCAGGGCCGAGGAGGTGATGGAGGTGACCTGATTTTGCAAAAAAAGGTGTTTCCAGTGCACTTCTACAATAAACTTTGAGATTAGAAATTTCGAAAAACTCATGAGAGCGTAAAAACTTTTTATCAAAATTTGAGGTTTTTCAAAATTCTGGCGTTTCCATTACCTTTTTAATAGTGATATTTGGGTTTTGTGCAATTCCAAGTGTTATGGAAACACAGCTAATGTCTGTTAAGTCTTATACTCTTCAGTGCTCATATACCATATTTCAACGTGTATGTTATTAAGTCCTTTAGTTACTTTAAGCTGCTTCTCCTCTTTGATCCTCTGCTCCTTAGCATTGGGAACAAGGATGAAGATCGGTCCAGACTTGTCTTCATCATCCTTCAGGTTTTTGGCGGCAGGTTTCTTGCTAGCTGCACCCTGAAATGGGGGAGACAACGTGGCAGGGGAGGGAGGGGGACAAAAAGGCTCAGTTTATAGAGCTATACTTGTAAAGGTGTGCAATAAGGCAACATGACATGTATGTGTGAGTGGAAGTCTGTAAAAGGATGAACGGGAGGTAAGAGTGTTATGCTAAAAAGATCTCACTGCAGGTTATCACACAATAAGAGCAGAAATGTGGCTGTGATATATTATTAGAAACCACGAAACAAACCCACGCTCACACAA
Source organism: Halichoeres trimaculatus (assembly GCF_033239565.1). Lineage (NCBI taxonomy): Eukaryota > Metazoa > Chordata > Actinopteri > Labriformes > Labridae > Halichoeres > Halichoeres trimaculatus. The sequence continues at coordinate 14,165,953 of NW_027437187.1, read as the reverse complement.
CTGACCACAAACCCCAAAGTGACATCTCATGCATACAAATAAAGTCTGTAAAGGTTACATGTTAAAAGCATGAAACAGAAGTCTTTCGTTATCATTTCACTCCATCAACACTGTGCAGCTGGTGTTACAGTCGTTTATTCAGTATTAGTATTCAGAGAGAAACAGGATTAGACTGAAACTGAGCCCAGACCACGCAGAGGCAGAGAGACGAGAGCACGAGTGTCTACGCAGAAACTCTGCCTTCATCTCCTGCTCAGTGCAGGGAGATGAAGAGTGAAGATATTCAGAATTTCACCATGAGGACCTCTGCCTCACATCTACCTGTTGACTGCCAGCTGCAGCCTTCCCTTTGCCAGGGGGCTTTTTACTAGCATTACTGTCCTTGTCCTTGGAGGGAGGGGGAGGGGCAGGTTCCTCCGGAGAGGAGGGAGGCTGGGTGAGTAAAGAGACCACATTATGTGTAAACTGATGATAAAAACAAATACTGTAGACATACAAGGACAAATATCCAGGTGCACAACAACCAACATAACCAAAAACTAGAGCACAAATGAATATAAGAGTGAAAACACAGGAAAAGTAATCTTAAAATAAAATATCAAAATCTATAGGAACGGGAATTGATAAAATTTTGTCAATACCGATGCCCTTATTAATTCTGCTCATCGATCTGATTCTTCCCTTGATTCCCTTATCAATCCCTGATGTGAATTGTCTTGGTACAAAAAGTAGCTTTACAGGTTTTCTGTGTCAACATTCAATTGCGTTTATACTGTAAGTGAATAAAATGTAATTGGTCCCTGAGTCTGGATGTTTCTGGGCATAGTTAAACAGAAACAGGAAAAAATTGCACAGAATGGGACGTTGATCAACTGTGTTGTAATATATTAATAATTCAAGTAGGCCATCTAGTGTCTCAAAGTGGTTATAGCAATGGTTTAAGTTGTTTAGAAGCTTTCTGTATTTATGAAGTCAGCCATGAGCCTTTCAGTTGCCTGTTAGCCTGTTAGCTTTTGACATTTGAAATTCTCAGTATTTTTTACAAAGAGTTGATGTGATATGTTTCTGTGACGAAAGTTGAAATTCTTTTTTAAAGCTGAAGTTATACTGATGTATGCTAACTGCTAGCATATCAATGCAGTTTTCCATATACGTTAGCATCAAGCTTGCACCATTTTATTTTGGTAAATAAGGTGATTTATACCATTTCAAATGTACTGAATATGAATCTCCTGAGAGAGAGTAATCTACATTTCTTTATGAAGACAGTTCTTCAGTAAAACTTCAAGCTGAAAATCCTGATTCGATAAGGGAATTGATAAGGGAATCGTTAAGCACAAAGGCTAATGATATCAATGGATTGAAACATTTCTTATCGATTCTCTACAGGAACCGGTTTTCAATTCCCATCCCTAAAAAACTACTTGAGATATATTAAAATAATAATATTTTTTTTCATATATTCGAGTTTCATGTACAGAATATTTTGGTAGTGCTCTATTGAATCCCTTAAGCATGGCTCTGCAAAATGAACTGCATAATCTGCCACTGCAAAGTGTGTCCTCTGCCGCCACTGCTCATTTCTGTAAGGCTGTAAAAAACAGTTAAAATCCTGAGCCCATTGTTGAAAACAGGTGTTTAGAGAGGACAAACTTTGATTTGGCTCCATTTGCCCTGAAAGATCTGGCAGCAGTTGTTGCAGCTGTGTTTCAGCAACCAGACAAAGCAATTCCTGAACTCTTTTTACCTTGTGTGATTTACAGCTTTTGATATGTGCAAGGAAGTTAAGACGATTTCTACCTGAAGCCGTTTTCAGAGTGGTAACTTACTTAAGTTTATCAAATGTTGAAAACCAAAATTGATGTACCTTCTTGGCAGCTCCTCCTCCTCTGACCTTCTTTGCTTCAGGTTTACTGTCAAGCTCGTCAGCAGCTGGCTGAGACCTGGTGGCTGCAGAAGAGAAACACACATCAAAATTTTCTTGTGTGCTTACATGAGTTTTGACGTTTGTTAGTAATTAAATGCAAGATGTCTGGTGATAAATGGTCTGAAGTTGTAAATCTAGGTAACTACAGTTCATTAAAGTTAAGTCATCACCACAAAGATTTTTATATCAGCTAGTAGTTTCAAAGAGTCAAAATTTTCATTGCCATGATCTCAAACAAACCTGAAGCAGCTCTGGACTCTCCTGAGCCTTTCCCTCCTCCAGCTTTGGCAGGAGCAGCAGGTTTAGCCGGCATCACAGCTCGAGCCTTTTCCAACATGCCTACCACCTGATCCTTTGAAGCAGGCTTCACAAAAGACACGACATAGATATTTAAGGATTTAGTAAAAAAGATAACTTAATCTTGTTGTGTGAAATTCACATCAAATCGTATGTTTAGTACTTTGAGTTTCCCGGTAGCTTTGTTCATCTTGTCGTAGCCCAGGTGCATCATGAAGGTGGGCAGAGCATCCTGAGCTTTCTTCCTCACGTCTCCGTTTCTGTCCTCCAGGCAGTTGTAGAGGTGAGGGACACACAGCATCAGATCTCCTGGTACTGTCCTTAGAGTGGGAAGCTTCTCTGCTAACCAGCCGAGCAGCTGAGTGAAGATGAAGAGTGTTATGGCACATGATTTCTCTCTGGTTTGCACCAAATGCTTAGGGATTTCACTTTGGACAATCCCCTTTAAATGTCACAGTGAAGACGCTGTGTGTGTGTGTGTGTGTATACCTCCTGTCGAAGAAAGGGGTTCTCTCTCTTCAGCTCTTCCGAAAAATCTTCTCCTTCCAGCCACTCTTTCATGCCCGTCTGCTCAACCCAGGCCTGTAGAGTTGCCATAGCAGCTGCTCGTACATTGGGCTGCAGAAAAGCAAAAGAAAGTTCTGTCAGAAACACAAAACTCAACTTTCCCTTCTCTTCACATACAGTCCAAACATTTCCAGAGCATCATTGCACTTCTTTTCCATCTATTCATGTTTCCACACAGAAGACTAAAGGGTTGTTTTTCTCAATAGAAAGGGAGCTGTTATTGATGGAGCAGCACGGTTGATGTTTGTTTACGAGTCCAGTACCTTGCTGTCTCCCAGTACAGTGATGACAGGAATCCCCAGAGCTTTTACGTGCTGCTTGAGTCCAGGTCCCATGGCTGTGGCCAACTGCTGCAGGATAGACAGGGTCTGCTGGACCTGAACACCACAAACAAAAAATGTATAAACTCATCAACTGCTCACATCATTTCTTCTGTGAATGAATAATTTCAATAATATTTCAGTGGAGAAATTTTCTCAACTTAAATTTAAGCAGAATGTTTGACTAAACTATCTGCAGACAGGCTTTATGATCTCTTATGTATAATCAGTTCAGAATAGCTTCTTAATGTGGCTTTCTGTTGAAGTTTGAAGTTTATTTAGGCTTTCTCTGCTCACCAGGATCTTGTTGGAGTCATTCAGACGAGCTTTCAGGGCCAGAGGCAGCTCTCCTATGTTTGATGTGATGAACTTGGCCTCAGAGATTATGGCTGCAGTCTCATCAAGACCCTCCTTCCTGATCTTCCAGTTCTTGTCCTCAATTTTAGACACCAGCTCCGATGTTATCTTGTCACTAAAAGCAATGAAAGAGACCAGTGAGAGATTTCACAGAGTCAAGTTTCTTCTCACCTAAAGAAGATAAAATGATGAAAACAAAAAAAGGAACACGCTTACAGTGGAGCATACAAATAGCTCCAAAACTTGTTTTTTCTCATAGTCTACCTTGAGTTATTATTGTTTTGACATATATATAAAAAACCCTGCAGTTTCTCTCAAATTTTCTAAGAGTAATAGGTAGAAAATAAAATTAAATCTTTAATATCATCACAGAAAACACTTGAATGTAACTAAAAATACCACAATATAATTTTTTAAAGAGGATTTTCTTCAAGGATTTAAACATGTGCCATGAAAGTGAGTTTTCATTAGCACCAATTCAAGTTGCTTTAACAGTTTTCACTCTAAAACTTTATATTTCTTCAAAAGTCAGATTCCGTGGTTTTATTTGTTGGGTATTACAGTCTCTAATTTAGTGCTGTGAGGTGGTGGTTGTTGTTGTTGTTTTTAATATGTGCGCAGTTTGACTCAGAGCCTGCATCCTACGCTGTCAGTTTGTTACCCGATATCTGTTCTGGGCAGCAGGTCCATGATGTCCTGTCCTCCTCCTCCTCCATCTTCATCCTGCTCCTCTCCTTCATCACCTGCGTCCTCTGCCGCTGCCTTCCTCACGCATCTGATCGGTGCAGGTGGAGACTGACCTTGCATCTGTGAGTAAGACACAAAAAGGTTTTTTATTTTCCTTTGCACATCATTCCCTGTAAAATAACATGTCAGGGCAGCAGGTGAGAAGAACTTAAGTGTAGTGGTAGTCTTTTTTTTTTTTTGCCTTTTTTCCTTATCAAAACACCAAACATATGCAATCAAAAGAAGACTGATGCACCGTCTACCTTCTCAAACTCTGCGTCGATCTGTGAAAGGAGGGCCGGCTTCTCGTCTTCAAAGAACATGCGCAGGGGAGCTCCCATGTACAGATACATGACCCCCAGCAGGGTTATAGCTGATGTTCTAACAGCTGGGTTAGTCGCTGCCAGAGCTGTCTTTACATTGTTGATGAAAGCTTTCACATTGATGCTGGAGACAAGGAAAGGTCAAAGGTCAACAGATGCTCCTAAGGTGTGGTAACATGTCTGCCAAAACACTAAAGTGTGACATCATCTACATTGTTTAAAAGTCCTGAAATTGAAACTGATTGGATCATTTGAAAACTTTAACTTAAACAATTTACCCAGCAAAGCCAAACTCCTTCATGGCATTAGCCAGCCAGCTCAGAGTCTCTGCCTGGTTTTTTGGGTTCTTCTGTGAAAACGCTAATGACACAACCTGAAAATTCAAAGAAACCATGTGAATATAGTGATATTAAAATACATAGCTATAACAAAGTTGATCTCTCTAAGCCATATGATCTTTTAATAGGATAAAAATCAATAAGTCAAAGAAAAGGCTTCAAACCTGTTCTGCCGTCCAAGGCAGGGAGCAGGCCTCTCCGATGGCAGTGAGTCCCTCTTTAGCATTGCCTCCACATTTGACGTCTCCAACCTTATCCACCAAACCATCCAACACCACGAAGGCTGATGTCTTTGAAAACTGTCCTCTCTGAGCGATAAGAGCCACGATGCGTAGCTTCATCTGCATCACCTGCACACAACATGGAGAGAATTTAGCGTTGAGCCAAGATTCTCACTAACTTCTTGATGAATACTTCGAAAGAGACCATTGAGTATGAAATCAGCAGTTCATTCAAAGGCCCCTGGGAAAAAAATAAACATAACGGAGGTTAATCAGACCCAGCAGCAGCACATTTACCTGGAAGTTTGTCTCTTTCCAGCCTGGTTTCTTGGCCAACATCCGCACCAGAGCCTGGCAGGGCATCACAGATTTGTCCATGGTTTCAACAGCCTGAAAGGACACATGATCCCAGAGATCAACAACCAAACATCTCTGCATTTTGTCCATGATCTCTTTCAATACAGTATGGTGCAACAGCACACTCTGGTGTATTAAAGATACTTCTTGTATTTTAACAAAAGGTGAGTTTCATAAGACAAAACAGCAACAGTTTTTTTTAATAAAAACTTTAGACTGACTGATGTCATCTTTAAAAACAAATGTTACGGATGGATCTCTCATTAATGAAACACACGTCAACCTGTCTACATCTGCATTTGTGGAAATTTTATAAAAGGAGTTTTCGCTCTATTAGAAAAACAACTATACATCTATTCAATTTAAAATAAAAACAAAAAAAATGTGAAATAAGTGTTAGGGATTCTTTCTGTCGAGGAAGAAAATGAAGAACTTTACCTTCTGGAACTCCTCCATACTGGCCAATCTCTCCTTCCAGTTAGCAGAGTCCAGCTGCTGTAGGCAGGAGGCAGGAAGTACACCTCCTGCCAGGTCTTCACACACCTCAACCTGCAATACAAACACACAAATCATACAACATTTGTTTTCTTCATACAAAAAGTATAAAGAAATCAGAATTTCTTCAACCTCTTGATAAAGAGTTACCGTTATTGAGCAGCCCCAGCACTATGTTAAGAAGTGGTTTTCTGTGCTGTGATAAACTGAAACCTATAAGTTAGACTTACAGAGAGTTCGCTCTCCACCACTTCTTTATTGTCTGAGGTTTTCTTTGCTTTTCCACCTGCTGCTGATGCGGGTTTGCCTTTCTTAGCAGGACCTGCTGATGACTGCAAAAGTATGACACAAAATATCAATAAAAACACTCAATTCAGCTTGTAGTTTTGGATTAGTTGTTAAATAAAATCATTCCTAGTCATCGCTCATAGGTGGAATACCTTGCTTGCAGCAGAAGTTTGGCTCCTGCTGGGTGGGCCGGAGGATTTGGAGGGAGCTTCAGCAGGGGCAGCAGCTTTTGCCGCTGGTTTCTTGGCCCCCTCTCCACCACCAGCAGGCTTCTTTCCTCCAGGAAGTTCCACTTTATCAGCGCACTCTTTTATCTGTTAAGAAACAACAACATGCAAGACCCCAGTTAGCAGTTTTTCTTATTAAATCAGAAGCAAATGAATGTTTCGTTTCTTTTCCTCATGATGCTGCTCACCTTGTCCAGCTTGAGTTTATCCAGGTCAGTCAGGAATGGGTTAACAGCCTTTTCTCCTACCACTTTCATGGCCGTGCCCAAAGCTTCAAAAGCAGCGTCACGCACCTCTGGAGCAGAGTCATTCACTTGCTGAAAAGATTCAGATGAAAGGCACCCTTTGTAAACAGTTTATAACAGGAACTACATGTCTTTGCAAAAATGAAAAAAGCATGTTTATCATTCATTTTTGGAATCAAAAAGATATTTATCCTGATAAATTAGTTTAGCTGTTCATGTCTCTTTTAGATTTCATCGACCAATAGAAACAATCTCACACAAGACTCAAATTTAGACTTTTCATCTACTTTTTAAATCAGTGCATTGCTTTCTTCTTGCACAATGACTGTATGTGTACCTTGATGAGAGCAGCACAGAGGGGTTTGAGGACGCTCTTGGGCAGTGTAGCCTGTGTGCAGTGTCTGAAGGAGCGGGCCAGGAAGAGAGAGGCGTGCTGCTTTATGGATGGGTTCTTATTGTCCATTACAGCCAGGATGTCCTCCGACAGGTTCTGCAGAGTGGTCTGAGGAGAAAGAGACACCATATTAACTCTGATATTATATAAGCTGCATTACACAAAAATCCATCAATATAAAATACATTAGAAGCTGACTGGAAAGTTGTAAAGTCCTCCATAAAAAACTACAGTTAATGAGTTAGGGATGAAATGAATACATTAGGGGATTGCAGCCCTGAAGAAGTCAGGCTGAGCCAACAGAGAAGGCTTCTTTAAAAAGAGGAAGATGAGGAAGGACAGGGTAGGAGATAAACACAGACTGTAAAATACATGGACATAGTCTCTGTGACTTCATCCTTGAGTTTCTCACTCTGAATTTTGAAGATAATGACAAGCTAATCAGAATGATATCATTTTTCTCACCAAACTGTTAGCATGTTTAATTTTGCTTTATAAATCTGCTTTTTTGAATTTATGTGTACATGTTTTTTTGATACTTTCAGAGCCAGCCTCAAACAAACAGTTGACAAACTGCAGCTTTTAACACTTTCACGTCAGCTTTATTTCTCATAGCAGGAGGTTGCCACTTGGGAGCAACATGCTGACAGGTGTTAACCTGTGCCTAGTTGACTGTGGCTTTTAAATAGTCAACACTATGTCTTTGTGTTGTAAACAGTTTTTTTTTTTTTTAATCACTGAAGCTTGCCATCTAACTGGGTCATTCAAAGAGAGCTGTTGACGTCTGTTTATTTTTCCAAAGTTGAAGGACTTGACTTACAGTGTGAAAGATTGCATCCATGGCCTCCTGCAGAGCCTGGACAACCTGAGGCTTCTTCTCCTTAAACTTCTCAAGAATAGTTGGAACCACCTGAAAACACATAGAGGGCTCAAATCAGTCATGTTGTTTCATCTCAACAGCTACTTAAAAATTTACAAACAATAAAATACAGGAAGATAATATTTACCCAGTCATTGCAAGTGCAAGAATTATTTACCATCTAGTATTACGTTAAAGAAAAGACATACATAAACAGAAAGAGATTCAGTCAGTGTGACTTAATTTTATCAATTGCTCCAAGAAGCCGCATTGCTTGACTCACCCAAACTCGAGCTTTCAAAGCTTCCAACTTAAAAATTTTCCTTCAGGATATAAATACAGATGTGGAACTTAAAATGTGCAAACCAGCAGTCATATAATAAAAAAAAAACTTACTTGTCCTGCATATGTTCCAAACTTCTTCCTAAGACCAGCGGCCAGCCCAGCCAGACATTTAGCTGCCAGCGTCACCAGCATCACATTAGCATCTTTACCGACAACCTGTGAGAATTAAAACAGAGTAATAACAGTTCATGAGTTACTGTATCCTTTTTAACAAAACGTAATCTAAAACAAGAAATCTTAAAATTAGTCTGTCGTGTCAAAAAGCTATTGATCCATATCTGATTTCCACTGATACAAAGTATAGTTACTGAGCGTTTACCTTCTTCAGTGCTCTGACGAGGTCTCCATAGTCTCCGTTCTCCAGTTTGGGGTTCTTGGTCAGAGCTTCCACGGCCTCCAGAGCTTCTTTCCTCTCCTGCCACTTTTTTGCTTCCTGTAGAGACAGGTTCACATAATTTCATCACACAGAGAAACTCTATTCCTTTAGTGGTCATGCTGCAAACTTCCGGTAAAGCACAGATGTGATGTACCAGCATGTTTATCTGCAGAATTTCAAGCACTGACCTTTCATTTAAAAGTGCAGTTGACCATTTTAGGAATACAAAAGTAGGAAACGAAGTCACTTTTTGGAGTTCATTTACAAATTATATGACATTCGGGTGGTTAGTAACACTTCTACAATAAAGAAACTATTGAATGTTTTTTTTTTCAGTCCCTCCATGTATGTGTGGATGTGGTGTTTGCTGACAGAACACTGCTTCCTGATTCCTTTCGCCAACAGACCAGAGTCTGACCGTTTAGAGTGTTGACTCATACTTAATCCAACTATTTACATAAAGAATTGGTAGATCTCCTTGTTAATGCCTGGTTTGCTTTAGTAGGTCAGATAGAGAAATCTACTTTTATTAATAGATAAACTAATATTGGTCTGTATATGCAAAATTATTTTTGGAAGTATGTGAAATAACTTTAGTTTTGCAACTCGTTTCTTTTTAACAGGGCAGCTTTCTTCTGAAATTTTAATTTGGATTGAAGATTTTAAGTAATTTTCTTGAGCATGACACATGGTTGGATGGCATTTGGTCTTCTCTAACTACAACGTTCAAGTTTGACGACTGAAGTCTGCAAATTCCACAGTGTGCTGTACTTTGTGGTAAACAGATCATTTATAACTGCTGAGTTTACATTCCAAGTTAAAATTTCTACATTTAAGAGTCTGTGGTACGTAGTTAAACTTACTATTTTCTCATAGAAGTCTTTGGGCAGCTTGGACAGAACCTCCACAGCCTCCAGCAGCTCATAAGGATCCACAGCTGCCACCGTTTCCACTTCATCCTCTCCTGAAAAGAGACAAGTTCACAACTCAACACCTTGTTTATAATAAAAGAGAACAGCCAGTCAGGACATGATATAAATAAATATGTCAGGAGTTTACTGGTAATGTAACCCACCATCAGACTGGTCCCCCTGGGCTTGTTGCTGTTCAAACTTTGCCTTCAGGTCTTGCTGGGAGCGCAGGAATCGGGTTTGCTTTGGTGGTGATGTGGGCAGCTTTACCCACTCTTCTTCAAGCTCCTTCAGCTGCACAGACAAACGACAGACATTCATCTTGATACTGAAGGCTGTGCGTTAAAAAGATAAATCAGGTAAGCTCAATGATAAATGTGTCTGACCTGTACAGAATTAATGTTCTGTAGTGGAGCTCTCAAAGCGTCTCTGATCCATCTGTAGATCTCTACAGCAAGAAGTTTTGCTTCATCTCTCACTGCTTTCTCTCTGGACTCAAACTGTTTGGGTAGAGCCTTAACTACCGGCTTTAATGTCACAATCTTTGACCCAAACTCACTGTAGGAAAAGAGGACAGAGAGGAGATTAAGATTAGTGTCATAAGAAAACTCTAGCAGCCCAGTTGAGATCGATCAATGCATGTTCCAGTCAGAATATCCAGGAGGTAGATGGTCTCTGTCACTCAGCTCAGGGCAGTAACACAGACCTGAGAGCCTTCCTGAGAGCCTCGAAGCAGGCCACCACAATCTTGGGGTTCTTGTTTTCCAGTCCTTTTAGGAGCTCCTCTTGAACCACTTCAGCTTTTTCGATCTCGATGTACATCAGACAGATGTCTGTTCCCAGCTCCTTCGCCCGGGCCTTGGGCTGGTTGAATACTTTGGTCACTACACCGGACACCACCTCACCTGTTGTCCTGCAGAAGAGCATACAAACAAACACAGGTAGTAAGATCACACTGGGGTCACCAGGGGAAACACTTGTTGAATGTGATACATTTTCTGAAGTTGAAATCTTATAGGTGTTTTTTTTTTTAAGACCTGATAGCAGATACTCAAAAGCATGGCAAAAAGTAAATCTATTATGCAAATTTTGAATTATAGAGTTGGAGATTTTTTTTCCACATTCGTAAAAAAAGAGAAGTTTTAAAAAGAGTACAATAGCATTTGCGACGATAAAACTCAAGATGTGGCCTTAGTTTCTGTTATGGCTCCAAACAAACATTGCATTTCTGCTCTGACCTAGAGCCCTTGCTACATTTGTCAAAATTTTGCTCTCTGTCAGTGATGCAGAGACTTACAAGAAATTTTACCTGCTCAGTTTTAAAAAATGCAAGCTTGAGTTTCAGTGTGTTCAAGCAGAAATGGAGACTATTTTCCAGGCTTATTATTAGTGATTTGCTCAATATCACTTTGTCACTTTCAGTCACAGAAGCTCTAAAGCCAAGATCATCTTGATGCTTGAAAACTGTTTTTATAACACAATTGAGTCTGGCGAGTCACTTCACACATACACAAGGACAGAGACATGCTACACCTAAAGCTTAGCCTGTTACTATTTATAAACATGATCCTTCATTGCTAAATATTCTGCAACAACTGGCAACATGGACAATAAGGCACAAGTTGAACTTTACGCTCTCTTTGTTTGGCTTTCACGGATCACACAGAATCCTATCATGTATATGTTACACATGTCCACTCTTTAAAAATGCCCTTTTTTAGAAACAAAGATTAAGTCTTCTTCCCACATACCCTTCACATTGCTGATGGACTTCTGAATGTTTGTACAGATGATTGTCACATTTTTAATTTGACTACCCTGAACTCAGTGATGTCATTAGCTGTCATAAGAACACCTTTTGTCTTGTGTTTAAATGTTGGGTGTGTTTCTGTTGAAGCACCTGGGTCCTGTTCTTCAACTACTAAAGCTTCTGTTTCTTTTAGACTGTCCGGCTCCATTTTCATCTACTGTGATTGGTCACACCACATTCCTGTAATATCCACTCACCACCACCAGAGACAAACTGATCACCACATCATGGTTCTTTTAAGCAGCTGTGCTTCGTGACTGAATGTGTTTATAAAGAACTGTGCATCTGCTCTTTTTTCCTTCAACCTGTTGTCCTCATCTTAGCAGGTCATCTGTGCGATCATTTTCATTCAGTCCTCCATTATTAAAACCAGCCACACCTGACAGGCCTTTAAACAAATGACCTCTTCCTGCAACTAAACCACATGTCTCTGTACTGTACATTTTGTTACTTCAGGTCACCAACTCCAGACTTTCAGATAAGCTAGTAGATAGTCATTCAAACTCTAACTTACTTTCCAGCGACATGTGCATTCTCAACAAAGGCCAGGGCCGCCTCCAGGCCTTTAAGCTGAGCCACAGCATTTGACTCTGTGACGAACTTCTTTATCAGTCCCAGGTACTTCCCCCACTCTGGACTCTTCTCATCCTCTATCCTCTGGAACAACTTGAGAGCTTCTTCATAACCGTTGAGTCGTGCTTTCCATACCTAACCGAGAGAAGAGGATACACAAAGAAGAGGAGTTAAATTTGATTAACAGCAGATAATTGTTATCAAGTTTATGAGGATAAGTAAAAAAATGTCTCTGCAGGAAACATGCCTGTATGACAAACGGAGGATGTGACCCACATTCATTTCATCAGAACATCTCTGTTAAATGTTATTTTTAAGATTGTGGTCAGCCTTTCCTCCGGCTCATTGTAAAATCAACACTGAAGAGTTTGTCCTAGTTCAAAAGACAGAACACAGTTTTGAGCTTGATGATGTTCAGGCCACCACAATTGCTTTGTTTGTGATCCAGAAAAAAGAGAAAAAAAGAAAGTACAGTGGCAAATCAGGGTTTGGTAACACCCCATGGTCAGTCTGCTTGTTATTCTTGTACAGCTTCACTTCAGCAGCAGTTCTCATTTGGGTTCAGGCTAAAATCAAATGTGGGTCAGAGAGATGAAACGATACCTTCAGGGTGAAAATATTTCTTGAATTCAATACCCCAAAAAAAACAAATGATCATGCCACTGACTTCTACTGGTAACTTTTAGTTAAAACAACTTGTTATATTTGCATTACTCTAAATGTCGCCCTTCCTTACGTTTTTATGCATAAGTACTCATAATGCTCCTGTCTTTGACAAATATCTGTAGTGAGGTGTATGTAAATTTTACATGTATGTTATTTTAAAACTCTAAATTCTTCTTTTTGGTACTCCAAAACTCTGAGTCCAAACAAGGGGGTCAGCTGGTACCAATCTGATGCTACTTAACCATCACAAAGCAGGAGTCCATTTGATAGAGTAAAATTAAAGTGCAGTGTAAATGGAATTTTGAGAAAACAAAACCAAATACAACACACAACTACAAACTTTAAATATTTTAATATGTTTAACTACAATAACATGCATATCCAGCCATTTCTCCTTCTTGTTTCCTTTTTCTATAAAACCCACTCCGAAGAAACCTAAAATATCTAAAGGCAGATGGGTTGATTTGATAACAGGCTACTTATAAGATGCAAAAACTTTTTTTTAAAATTATATCCTGGTTTATAAATTTCTAGTGATGAAATTTAGTAGGGCTGGACAATTAATTGGATTGTAATCGTGATTTCAATTTTGCCATCTGACAATCATAAAAACAATGTGCAGCCACAGCGAGTGTGTGTGACTTATGTGTATCAATAATACTGTATGTGCCACTTGCTGGTTCTTTTAAGTTGTGTTTAAATCAGTACTGACGTTTTTGAATAAATGAATAATTGTGTACATCAATTGTGATTGTAATATCACTGAAAATAATCAGGATTCTTATTTTTACCATAATCGCCCAGCCCAAAAAATTAGGCCAAAAATCTTATATTACCCTATGGTATAGTGAAAGAGACTTGATTGAAGCTGAATTATTTTTAAAAATATCTAAGGAGTGAAATGAGGATCTTTACTTCTTTCACAGCCAACAAATAAAGACCACAATGAATCACTTTCCACCCTTAAGCTTCTAACATGGCAATCAAATTATCTTTGGCATAAACGAGATATGACAGGCCTCATCTTTTGAAAGAGTCATGTTCAGTTAAGTGAAACAGCGGGGTGGGGGGCAAACATCCAACAGTGAATCAGTCACCTTGTGTTCACATTTCTGGTCGATGGGAAGCTTCATCCACTCGCTATCATCCCCCATGGTGGCCACTCAGGGGGTGGGCTTCCCCAAAGGTATTCAACTGGAAAACAAAAACATCCTCATGAGATGAAAATTAAATATTATCCGTGGATAATCACAGGAGGAAATAAAACACCACATATAACAGCCTAGTCCAGTTCTAAAAATATAAAATCAAATAAAAATAAAAAAAAGATGACCTTTGTGTTTGTGATTAAGACAGATCTTCAGTTTTTTATTTTCCAAGGAAACCATCATGGTTTGTCATTTCTCTGACATTTGAGAACACAATTCCTACCTGTAAATCTTCAGTTATTGGTACACTTGGACAAACTGTATCTCCATTAAAAACACTCACACACACTCTCTAATTTGGAAACAGATTCTACCAGCAGTATGATTTTAATCAAATCTGAATTAAATGTTCTAAAGTCTGCAAAAAAATTAGAAAAATGCAGCAGACACTGGTAAAACTTGCCCTCTGCTAGATAAATCTAACAACATTAGCCACGCATTCTGTTGCATAAGTTCCTTTTTTTATAAATATGTTCTACAGCTGACCTGCATGGTGTGACTTAGATTACAGTTTAACATTTTTATGACACCAGGCCTTGACCTGTAATTCCATCTGTTTAACATCACTTTTTTTTTTTAAATTATATTTTACCTTGACATGGTAACCACTAATTACAGCTGCTTGGGTTTGATTTAGTTTTTCCCCACTTTGAGTAAAAAAAAAAAAAAAAAATCCTCTGCAGCCCTTAAGGGGCTTTCTCATAGGCCAGCCTTACAGGAGAGGTATCAGTAAAACTTGATAGGACATGTTGAAAAGCACCAACCTCAAAAACGACCCTTTTTTAAAAAATCTTTTGGATCCATGGATGTTTACATTTGTAAAACTCCATCTTGAAATATCCATCATGTTATCATAATGACTAGCCTGTTGGTTCTCTTCCAGTGGGACAAACACAACTGTGTACCTTTAATGAGCTGTCGTATACTCAGGAAGTCAATTCAGATTCCAGAGCCCAGATGTGTTTTTGGTGCAAGATTTACTTGATCTGTCCTTCTGCTTCTTGTCCCAACATCATCTACATGTGTTTCTTTCTTCTTGGAGGCATGTCAACTGTGATGATCCTACAGCATAGCCTAAGAGAAAAAATGACTTGCTTATAAGCTGCTAACCCAACCACTTAAAAAAAATTAGAAGAAAAGAGATAAAAGAGGCTCCATTCAGCAGCTCTTGCTGGTCCTAGTCCAAAGTGTTTTACCAAAGACACTCATCACTCAGCTGAAGAAGTGACTTTACACTTTGGCCGAGCTTTTAAAGAAAACCAGCACTCCTTCTCTCACATGAATTCACTTGCACTTGAAAGCTTGAGCATGTGATTGTCTAATGCACATTCAGGGAGGGGCCACGGGTTCATATTTCATATTGATCCATGCTGGCAAAGTAAACAAGCAACAGACATCCTCCACGTCTCTGTAAACTACTGTCAGCTCAGAGCCACGCTAACAGACACTGACTGAATGCAGACTTAGCCAATTTAGCCTCATTGATCAACAGTAGCTTCCTTGAAAATTCAACACAAATACTTCCAATGACACTAAATCCTCTCTGAAATTTAAGTTAGGCTTGGTTATTTATAAGGTAAGATTTTGAACCTGACTTTGTAGCATTCTGACCTCCAAGAGCCCTCTTGCCACCAAGAGACACGTCAGAGCTTTAATGACAGCCAATGATAAACACCAGTTGCACGCAACACAGTGTGTCAAAATTAAATTTTCTGGACTGAAGAATCTTAAGAATTTTAGTTTGATGCCTCAGAGTTGTGAAAAAGTTTGGCCCAACAGTTATTTCCTACCTTCTGCTTATCAGTTATTTAAACTATTTATCAGACCAGTATCTTGTACTAAGCTCTTGATTTTCACGACTGTTTTCACAATTTTTAGGAATATGATGTTTTCAGTCGTTCTCTTTGAATTGTCTTTTAGCACTTCTATGATGGTGTACTTGAAATAAAATGACCTAGCAATACATTGTACGAAACAGATTACGTTATTTTGATCAAGCAAGTGGCCCCTGTTGCTTTAATATGATTTTTTTACTGGTTGATATACGCTGAGAGACTATAATGTCAATATCGGGGCCTTTTCATTAAATACAAAACAAAGTTATAACTAAGATCGATATTTATGATGAAGCATGTAGAATCAAGTCATGACAATACCGTAAAACAATCTAGTTTACATATTTTGTCGCTAACCTGAAACAGAAGCTTCTTCTGTTAAACCATAAAGCAATATCAATGAAAAATCTCGAGCAAAATGTACCAGCCATTCCGCTGTTATCTTTTATACAGTATGTTTCTCGCTACAGCAGATGTGTGTGCAAGCATGAGGGAGGCAGCTGTAAACCGCCCGAAATCTGCGTGACATTTCGATCGACTGGAAAATGTCCAAACGAACAATATACTTAATATAGACAAGGATGGGAGAACAAATTTTGCACACATGCTGATTAAGACGTAGTACACAATGAGTGCACCCACGAAAAAGGCTACACCCACAAATGCAACCAGTTATTATCAATAAGGTAGCAACCATTTTCAAACTCAGCTATCATCAGGTTAGCTATGGTGGCTACCAGTTCCGTCTCTAGTTTGCTTACTCTTGAAGAGGTAAACGCCTTAACCAGTCGTTGTCAATGACAAGTTAATTAGGTGAGCGCCATTAACTAGTAAGCTAACTTAGCAACAACGACAGTGACAGTTGCTAGGTTAGCTTGGTAACCCGCTCATTTCACTAAAAAGGCTTCGAAAAAATGTACAACCTGTGTCTCGTATGTATCCTTTAAACTTGCGAGGATAAAAATATCTAACGATCAAAATTTGGTCACAACGAGGCCACTGTTTCCTAGCGGTCGGTGTCCGTCGTTAGCTGCCTAGAAACAAGCCTATGAGCTAACCTTTCATACGCGCCAACACAGACAGGCCTAACAACGCAGTTCACTACAGCACCCACTGAAGCCCAGCAGCATAACACGCTAACTCGGGGTCAACCATTACATTAAACTTAATAAAGGAAATGTTTAAACATCGTTTGGTTACCTGTGTGCGTCTTTAGGAGATAAAACGATGCTGAGTATCCAGGTCGATTGGGTTGATAGTTGGATCACTGAAGAGCAGCTCTGCCAAGCTTTATACAAGCGTAACTACTGGAAGGACCAAACATAACTTCCTTTTCAAAATAAAATAAACAACATCTATCTTTCTTGAAAAACACAAAGCATATATTTGTGAAATGTAAGATGAATTTCAGCAAATATCTTGGGAGAACAAATCATATTTATATTATTATATTGTTTTGTGTCTTTCTGTTCAACTGAATTATATTGGACTCTTTCATTTAGCGTATTTGAAAGTCCATTTCCGGTATAGTCACTGTTACATATATCCAACTTGATGGAGCTTTTTGAAATATCTCCAAGGGCGGAGAGACAGAGAAGGGGCGGAGACACGGACACCACCCTGACTACATCATTTGTGTGTTCTGTCATTTTCTTCCTTTTGAGTCTCACTGCCCGAAAACTCATACAAAAAAGTACAAACCACCAGAACATTACACAGATATTTGAATAAACTCTGACTTTGACATAATCTTCACTAGTATTCCCATTTAGCCTTTTTTAATGATTATTTATTGAGGGATCCTTCGTTGCTACCAGACAAAGACACTGATTGGTTACATTTGAACTAAGGCCCGCCCCGAGTATGAACTCCCGTTTTTGATTGGACTATCCTCTCTTATGTTTATAATTTATTTCAGTTCGATTGGTTGATCAGAAAATAAGCCCACCTCTTGTAAAATACATATTTGTGTGTCTGAGGTTGCGCCCAGATTGGTAGAACAGAGCTATTTCAAGGCCTCGGCTGCACCTGTTTTATACAGTCTATGTGTTGCACCTTTTTTTACATTTTCTACTAATTCCTGCGATAATTGCATGTGTGCGGCCAACTCTTCGCCAGGATCTAGTTAAAATGTAAAATATGTCTCGTGTTTGTCAGACATGTTTGTAACACAGAAGACAGCTTACACCCCTAGAGATCAAAAGGTGTAACACATCCTCCCCACTGAGTCTCGAAAAGAGAAACAACGAATAACTAAATGAATTAAATTAATGAATTAGAGAGAGATCTAAAATATGGAATTGGTTAGAGGGGAGGGGTCAAAAATACGGTTTCAGAAAGAAGATTGTTCTTGATATGGTTAAGCCCATTGCCACTCTAGATCTTTAAAATGATGTAAAGGAACTGATCGTTTTAACATAGTTATTCAAAACGTAGAAGAAAAAAGCTTCCATACACTTTCTTACCTTTTTTTTTCTTTTTTTTTTCTTTCTTTTTTTTTGATTGCTGCTGTGACTTCTTAACTTCCCTTGTGGATAATTAAAGTCTATTCTATTCTATTCTATTCTATTCTATTCTATTCTATTCTATTCTATTCTATTCATGGGATCACAGTAGGAGAACACAGAAAAGGAACCTTTGTTCACTGTGTTCTTTCGGGGCATTTAATACTGTAACTCACAACACTGATGTTTCCCTGGAAGCCCACCATGTTAAAGAGGTCGTTTCGTGTTAGCTAGCAAAATCATTTTGAAACTGTTCTTATAAGTAGCTGTAAAACTTAAGAAGCTCTAGATGATAATTTCCACGCCAGCCCCTGGAAAGACGAGCAGAATGAACCGGTTTAATTCCACAGTTCCTGTAGACGACTACCTCGGTATGATGCGTGTTAGCTGTGCAACGTTAACCTCGGTAGCTGTGTACCGTTTTTACATCTTTAGTTGACAGCATGAAGCAATCCATCGTTGAGCCGCTCTTTTGATTATTGAAAACCTGAAAACCCACTCACGACCTGAAGCTATCAGCATCTTGTTTGTTAATGTCTGTGTTTGTTTTTCTTCCAGCTGACAGTAATGTGTTGTTTTACCTGAGTGATGCTGTGGCCCAGCTTCTGGAGCACAAGGAGGAATACACACAGTTTGGAGTGATACGCTACTTTGCTGAATAGTGAGTATCACTTAGCACACATGTAATGCAAAATGTCTGCACATTATACCTATAGAAATCAATGGCAATAAAAATTCATTGAATTTTTCCAACAGCTTAATAAATATCAGGTACAGAAGTGCTCATTAGGATGATGTTAAGTTCATATTTTAAAACGGGATCATAGATGAAAAGATGATGTTGACACACCACAGGTACTGCCAGTAAAATGTTTTAAAATTAAAAGATGCAAGTTGATGATCATTGAAGTAATCTACTGCTGTTTATGAGATAATAGGATAATTTGAGTCCAGGTTTTGTGCCAAACACTACAAAGACCTAAGACTTAACTCCTCAACATGAGGTTTGGTAATGAGCTATGACACTGTTGCACGTCATATAGCTGGATTTTTTCACATAGGAATGAGTCTGTAATATAACCTGATTTTGAGTGCTCTTATTATGAAACAAGTTAATGTGTATATTAATGTCGACAGTTCAATTTATACCTTCATCTGTCAGTTAGCCATCACAATGCGAATAGACATAATAACAAATTGGTCACACCAGAGGAATGAACTTCATTTCGATGTAATCAATTGTATGTCTGTAGTTTCAGCAGTGTAAAGAACAGTAACCACGTCCTCTTCAGAGAGTATAACTACATCAAGGCCACTCCTCACAACAGAGCCTCCTTCATTAGAGTCTTCTGGAGATGCTACAGGCAAATCGGCAAGAGTGGGGGTAAGTGACAGCCTGAAATAAAGAGAATGTCAGTTAGTGATAATAAATAGTATTGTGTGCACATTATTGCTCTTTTCCCAACATATGTCTTGTAAATGTTCTGCAGTTAAATCCTCAAAGTAACTGACTGTATTTTGAATAATCAATGTATATTCAAGTTGTTTGGTCATTCGGTTTAAAGTATGAATTTATTGATTGGCGACCAAAATGTGTTTTCTGTCTTTTTATTCCACAGACTTTCTCTCTGTGCAGGAGTACAGGTCTCTACTGCAGTTACTGTGTCCAGACTTCCCTGCAGAGATTGTGCAGAGTGCAGCCAGGTCAGTAAAGTGACAGCGAAACTAAAACAAGACTCTGAATTCACAAACAACATTATGTATGGGAATAAATGCTGAGCGCACGACTCAGATAACTACTATCTAATCTTCTTTGTAAATAACATCGTGTTCAAAACTCATATGTTTTTTCCATGCTGTTTTTCTGTGACTTGTGGTTTTGATGGCAGAGTATTGTTCTGTATCTATTACTAACTTTTTTTCTTTTGGGTTCTGTAGAATTGTTTTGATGGATGACGCCATAGACTGCCTGATGTCTTTCTCCGATTTCCTCTACGCTTTTCAGCTGCAGCTCTACTACCAAGGTACACCTGTTTCTCATTGGATGTGTTAATGCATGTTTTGCCTGTTTGTCCTAACTGGATAGAGTTTGTATCAGCATATATTTCTATTTTTTTTCCAAATTAACAGGATTTAATTTTAACCTAGATTTGAGGCTTTATAATTTGAATCCTCAAGTGGTATTTTTAAGTTGGGGTAATTAAAAGTTAAGTGTTATCTTTTTTTTTATTTCAAAAACTCTGTTTGTTGTGTTTGCTGGTCAGTAGTGATGAAGGGGCGTATTTTTTTTTTCGAAAGACCTCACGTCGTTTTTTTAAAATTTATTCTAAGAGGCCACGTTAGCAGTCGCAAATTTCCCACCACAAGCAAGACAGACAAACAAGAATTAAACAGACCTGTTTTCCCCTGTGTGTGCAGAATTCTTGGACAGCGTGCTGGTGATCTACCAGGATCTGTTATCAGGGAAGAGTCCAAACACTGTCATTGTCCCCACATCCACCTCTATTGAGCAGCTTCCCTCAGTGGCTTCAGAGGAGAATGAGAAGGAGCAGCAGCAGCATGATGGGGTGGAGCCCTCCACTCTGGCGCAGTGTATAGACGACCTGTGTGACAGGTTCAAACACAGGTACATTTCTGTATATGCTCATTAAAAGAACTTTGTGATGTTACTGTTTCTGTGCTTTTGTTTGAAGAAATGATAAAAATACAGACTCAACAAGACTCATACAGACACCTCTTGTTCTTATGTGTGTGTGTGTGTGTGTGTGTGTGTGTGTGTGTGTGTGTGTGTGTGTGTGTGTGTGTGTGTGTGTGTGTGTGTGTGTGTGTGTGTGTGTGTGTGTAGCCATCCTCCCAGGTCCTGTATAAATGAAGCACTGGAGCAGGTTGACAAAGTCTCTTACTACAGTCTTCTGATGAGTCTGGCCAAACACGAGACCATCAATCAAACCATTGGTATTTTACTTCTTTCTTCTATATCACTTCTACAAATACTTCTGACACCACTACTTCTATTTCAAATACTACCACTGGTTGTGCTATATTTATTCCAAAATGTAAAAAATTACATAGATGGTGTTTAACTTGACTCAGAGTTTACTTTCTCATGTGACAACTGAGTTTGACATTGTAAAAAAGTTGTTGAATTGGGCTGATGGAATATAATCTCTTCCCCAATCCCACAAAATGTTTGAATGCTCAAACAGTCATATCATATTTTGGAGGCAATTCTTTTTCCTACAATGCACAACTTTTTGATGTTTTGTTGTCCTGTCCCACTTTTTCATGTTTGAATGTGTTGCTGGCATTAAATAAAAAATGAGTATCTATTTTTCAAAAAACTTTCAGAATCTGGGTTGCATTTTGTTTTCAATGACAAATACTGCTTTCTACTTTCTGCAGGAGCATTACCCAGTAAAGCAGAGCTGCTTATTGACCCTGAAATGGACCAAGAACTGGATAAGCTGTAAGACACACAGACTATCATTCACTGACTAACCCAAACAGCAGTATTAACAGACGGAGTGGCTGAATGTATCATAGAAAACAACACATGTAAACATGCTCATCCTGGCGTCTTGTTTGGTATAGCTTCTTCTGATTCAGTGGTTTTTGTTAACATCTCCTTCTGTGCTCTCCCAGGATCGCCCAGATTTCAGTGAGCCCTGGCAGTAACAGCAGTGGCAGTGCTGTGGGGGCTCTGAAGGAGGTGCAGAGGAAGGCCTCCCCTAGGAGGCACATCCACCACAGGAGGAGGATGGAGGTAGAGAGTGACGGCTCCACGGAGGAGACGGACTCCTCTGAAAACTGACCTCAGCACTCTGTGGCATGTGAATATTCATCTGCGCTGTGGCTGCAGGCTACTTCAGAAACTATTAGCCTTTCATTTGCCTTGTAAAACTGAATGCCAGAGGTGAATAATACAAAAGCAGTGTATTCTTCAGCTATCATCTGCAAAAAAAATGGCAGTGCTGGCTGCCAAATCATCAGTGTTTAAGGAGTTTTCATTTTATCAGTCTTTTCAAAACTTCACTGAAAAAAACACAAAATCTTCCAGGAGACAGAGTTCTGGCCTTAGTTAGACTTTTAGTTTTTGATGCACTTTCGATTCACTGTGTATGCTTCCTTATAATTTTTGCACATGCTTACTGAGCATTTTAAGTGTTATTGTTGTGTCTCCAAACAGAATATACTGTATGTCTTCCCCCTCCATGTTAGTAAGTTGTTATGTACCTGTCTTAATAGTAATAAGCAGACTGTGTAACACATGGACGCAGACTCAGTGGCATCACTGATTTCTTAGGAGGTGTTAAGAAGCAGAGAGATGTCAGTCATTGTGTTGTAAATACTGACTCTGACTAGCAATCGGCTGATTCAGAAACGGGCAACGAGGTGGGCCTTCATCTTCCTGGAAAACAGCAAAAACTATTTCTTAATACTCATATTTTAACCTATGTCATTGTTTTACAGTAGATATTTACTTGTTGTTGATCATCCTGCTATCCAACTATGATAATCCTGATTGAAAGGTAGTTAAGCGGTCATCTAGTATTTATACAAACAGACTAAGAGGCATATTGATAAAAAGAGGTGAAAGTGTACTCACAGAAAATAAATGTTACACGATTTTCCGTTCACTGTCAATAGGTGGCACTGTTGCTACTTATTAGCTAAAGAGTCAAAACTATAATCCAATATCAATAGTTGTTGAAAACTTTGGTTGTCATTCATGTTCAGGTATCAGAGTTGTGTTTAATTTCAAGAGAACATGTCTGTTAATGTTTAACGGCTGACTTGGTTTAGTCCATGTTTTTTGCTGCTGTTCTGTAATCTTTAAAACTTGACCACACTGGAACTCTAGAGATAAGTCTTCTTAGACTCACTTTGGTTATTTTTGTCAACCATTACAGTGAGACTCTGATTGTCTTTGTGTGTCTGCTTGTTAAGAGTCCATTTAGCAGTTTCTCACAGTCGTTGGTCAAACCAAACCTTTACCTCTGCAATAATAAGTCCAGCACCAATTGCTGTAGCAGATGTGTTTTTGTTGTTGTTGTTTTTTTAGCGCATACTGTTGAGGTTTTTTTTTCCATCAGATCCAACTGAATGATTTGTTTATTGTATCTGTTCAAATGTTCAAAGCCTGAACAGCAAGCAGCTCAAGCACAACCTGTACTAACAGCAGAATTTTATTTATTCATTACTATTTGTGTCATCTGTGAAAGAACTGACATGAAGCTCATCATGTGAAGGATATTTAACATGTGAAGACCTTTACTTACTGTGAATAATAAACTGTCTCTGTCATGATATCAGACATTTCAGACTTTTCTATGAAAACACTCAAACTCTGAACCCCTTTTCAGCTTGAATGAAGTAGCACAAGGTGAAGCTATGGAGGAAGAAAGTTACAGTTTGACAGAGAAGTGGCAGGTGTTTTTGTGGAAAATAGGATAAAAATGAAGCTCGGTCAAATTGATTTTCAGCTCAAAAAAACTTTTCCTCATACTGGTGTTTTATACTATTTCAGCCTCTGTTTGAAATGCTTAGTTGTAGTCGCAGTCTCTTTAAGGCTTCCTGCTTCTTGAACACCCTTCCTTCTGATTGGCAAACCCTCTGAAGGCATGTCCTGCTGATGGCCGAGCTATGGGTAGACCTTGGTGTTTGAGGCCCATCCCGCAGTGTTGAAAGTTACAAGTTTATAATCAAATCAACCACAGATGTTCCTCCTGAAGACCATGAACTCCACATGCACTTGTAAACGTGATTTATTGACAAGAATAACCACCATCATTATCACATGGCTGTGCATCTTCTGAGCGTCTTCATTTTACAACATAGATATCATGCGGTGTTACACCCAGATTTTGGTCAAACCAACAGCATACACCAATAACTCCTTTACAACCAAACATACATACTTACATACATACATACATATAGGATCTATACAGGATATATCTATGTTAATGCGTCATGTACAATAGATCCCTGTGGCGTCAGAATCACAAAGTTAAAAACATAAAAAGGACACTTTCTGGTGGATCAGAACTACTTCCTGTGATGCACTTCAGACAGCTGCCATGAAAATGAATGTAGGGAGGATGGTTATACTCCACAGAGACTGCCACTTATCTAACTCTGGTTTGGTGAAGCTAAATTTGTCATCACTTTTCAAGAACTTTTAATTTCTCATGTTCTGATGTGATGTCTGTTATAATAATACCGTTTTGTCAAATAAGTATTAAAAGATGGTAGTTTGTCCAGTTTAAAAGGTTTTAGCCAATGAAATTCAGGAAACCAAAATCCTTTTCTTACAGCTCTGTATGTCTCCTGCACATTAAAAACTGTTCAGTATTGGCAGGCATTGATATCCTGTCTTGGCTTCAGCAGCAGTCAGATTATGAGACAAAGATTTTCCATAAAAATCTCAATTAAGACTGTTAATGCTGCTGCTATAAACTCAACATTGTGAGTAAATGTGGCCAAACTGGTGACCACAGTGGATAGTGGTTCATTGCATTTCACCAGTGACTTCTCAATAAATAAAAATCTGTAGTTGGTCTTGTATTGACTGTCAAGTTGGAGATAGATGAATTCAAGTCCATGGCAGCGATCTGCGGTGCACAAAGTCCCGTCCTTTACGTAACAACTCATGAGACTGGCTGTTGTTTCCATTTCTGTTAGGTGACTGAAACATCTGAGTCCAACAGTTAATACTGAGAACAGCTGAATTCACTACACCAGAAAATAAGAAAGTAGGCACTGTTTTTTTATTCTTCTTTGTTGAAACACAAAACATATCGTGGCACATTTCAATTACCTCTGTCTGCTCAAACCTCGGTATCAGTAAGTTTCAGTGTTTGGTAAAATGCATTGTTATTGGTTGAAATTTCCAGTGGGCAGTGCTTGTGTTGCTTTACAGATGCACAGCTAGAGTGGCTGTGAACCTGGTAAAACACACAGTTTACTATGTACTAACTAAAAATGTACACAACCAAATTTCCATTCCTGCACCAGTGATAAAGATAAATAAAGTATTTTCTATTTCTATTTCTATTTCTATTTCTATTTCTATTTCTATTTCTAGTGGTTTCAGTACATCTGCAAAAAGTATGGTGGCCAGAAGGTGTCCACCAATTTGCAAAAGCAACAACTCTTTTTTTTAACTTCAGCAATGATAAATATAGCTCTAATGCTAATGCTATGACATTACTGATTCATAAAGCTAAATATAAGATTAATTATTACCCGTAAATAAAGAAATATAATTACTATTTGGGATATCAAAAGGTGACACTCCTACAAAGCTATATTTATCATAGCTGAAGTTAAAAAAGAAAATAATTTACTCATTTTAACAACTTTTCTGTCTGTCAGGATTACTAATCTTTTTCAACTTCCATTATGTTGTGGTTTTTGCATTCTTATTGTCCATTATGCACTCAAGTTTTTGCTTTTGCATTGGTGTTGTTGCTTTTTCAAATCATCCGACACCCACCAGTCACCGTATAAAAGGCTCTGAATGGATGGCTGCATTGTTTGAATACAGAAAAGACAATTACACTGCACTGTTCCCCACTTTGTGAAATGTCTTCGGTAATAGCCAGAATCCAGGATTTAACTGCTCCAACTTATATATCTTTTGGCTATAATGTGAAACTGCCAGAGTATAAGAAGAGTCATGACCAATCAGCAAGAAAACAGAGCTGAGAAATGAGAGCTTACTCATGTACAAGGAAATCCAAAATGCTTGCCCCAAAGAGGCTAAAAGTCAGTAATCCTATGTAAGATTCACCTGATGAGCAACCTTCTTGACGTGGTCTCATGGTCACATGTTCACATGGTCTTTGATGTAAAAAGTATTGATCCTTACGGCTTTAAGCCTGGCGCTAATGGACGGAGTGGATGGAAAATCTATTTCCTTCTTTTGACATCCAGGTTAGGCTGCAGTTCACTGTCTAAGGACGAGACTGGAACACCAAAGTGCAGCTTTTATTTTGAAACTCATCTGATTGGACTTTCTGATCATTCTGACCTGGCAGTAGATTTGAGCAGGCAAGGTAAAAGAAGTGGGAGCTAAAAAGTGCTGAGGACAGACTCAGACAAGACAGCACAGTGATCCACCATCCCACCAGTCAGTCAGTCAGTTTGCACACATATGGAATTGCACAGCGTCATATGGGCCTGGTTAATACACAGAGTTAAAGGAATCATGTCATAGCTCCACCAGAGAAACCCTGCATGAAACCACAGCTGGAAGAAAATGAACGTTAAGCAGCAAAAAGAGAAATGAGGCACCTTCACAGCAACTCCAAACGTCTTCAGTAGTAGATTGTCAAGTCTCTGTGTTATAAGATACAGATTTATACTTCTATCATTTGTGGAAACATCCTTCTGTTCTCCTCTGTGCAAAGAAACCATCAGGTTTACTTATTGACTGTACTTTTCTTCCAAGTGTTATTTTTAAACAAGGGGGAATTTTGAAAAATTCAAGAAGCCCTTATTTTGCTATTCGGTCAGTAAAGGATGAAGCTAATTTAAAGACAGAAGTTTTGCCTTCTCTGCACAGTTATGTAGGCTGGTTTTGGTATCTTTTTCTTTATCCTATTTAAGTTTTTGGTCAATAAAACTGTGCATATAACTTTAAACTGATAACAGCAAAGATTTTTTTTTTAGTGTTGCATGTACATTCTGTGCCAGCACACGGCACTGTGCAAATGTACCCAATTATTACATCCCCTATCATGTTTTTGAAAGACAAATATCCACAGTGAGAAAATAGTTTTGTAGTTTTTTGCAAAAGTTTATCAGCATTGGGATTCTCCTGATGTCCTAAGACTTTTATGCTACCTCTAAAAGTTGTTTGCATGTCCTCTGGCAGTTGTTTCTAGTTCCATTTATCCTTTTTGTTGCAGTGAACTCGCAAAAAATATTGTAGCTTTTGCATAGAAATGTTTACTTTTGCACAATGGAATTAAAGGTTAGAAGCTTTTGAGAATTCCTTCAAGAATTAAGTAAAGCAAAAAGAGGATGTGAAAATGGCTGCAAACTATTTCCAAACTAGAAGCTGAGATGAAACATGTCTATATTTGAAATGTCTAGCCCAATATTGGATCTGGTGTCCTAATATTTTGGGTGACAAAGTCCCCATGAGAGAAATCCAAATAATTTTGTTCATCCTCCATGTTCACAGTTTTGTGTCTTCATGAACGATTAATTGTCAAAACTCTCACTGGATAATGGTTTATCATCAAAGCGCGAGGAGCATATGAAAACATTAACATTCTGTCAATAAATTAACTTCATCCTCCTGAAGGCTATCCCTACACTTTTATAATACATATTTACTTTTTTAAATTTCATATCAGTAACTTTAGCTCATAAAATATATCAATATCAAATATTTGCATCTGGGTTTGGGTAAGACTATTTCACATTTTTCTTGTCGTCAGGAAAATCTCATTTGATCCAATCCATCCAAAGAGGTATTCATTTTTGTGACATGGCCAAAGGAAGGGAAAGCTTGCTGTATCACTGGATGCCGCTAAAAAAGAAATCCACCATGCACAAAGTTATATCGGTGATCCAGTTTGTGGTGTAAGACCGGGCTTACATGCACATAGTGAGTATTCAGTACATAGAGTGAGAGGAGAACAGGTGTTATTCAATGAAGATGTCTTCAGTGGGACAGGAATAGCCAACGTGTTCCTTGTAATACTGCTGGAAGGCCTTCCTGCAGGACAACACAGAGGAGGAGGAAGAGAAAGTTCAGGTGGAAGTCCAGTACATGAACAAAAATGTGCCCAATATGAACTTGCTGCTATGCTTTTAGACTAGTGCTAGCCCAATCCTTGTTTTATATTAATGCAAATATGTGCAATACGGCTAATATGAGACTATGATTTCATCAGTAATTGGTTCTGTTTCATGTGTAGTGTGTGAAGTGCCTGAATCCAAATTAACAGCATATTATATGTAAAGGCCCCATATTATGCAAAAAATCACTTTATTAAGTCTTTAAGTGAAATTTGTGGGTCTTTGGCTTTCCTCCCAGCCCACAAAATATGATATTTAATGACAAAACCTGTACTTAGTGCTTGTGAATGTAAAATCATGACCTGAAACAAGTTGTTGGATTTTGTGGATTTGCCAACGTCAGCAATTCCCTTTTTTTGACCAACCAGGAGCAAGTCTGACCTGATTGGTCCTCTGGAGCAGATACCCCCAAAACCCCTCCCCGCCCATTCCCCTCCCTGAGAGGAGAACACTGAAGTTGAAGAGCCATCACTGCTCTGTTTTTGGCTGTAAACAGCCGCATAGTTCCATGCGCGAGCTTCCCATCTTGGAAGAAGAAAAGACTGAGTGGCTAGAGTTCATTTATCAGGAAATGTTCCAGCTACACTCAGAAAAACTGTGCATGTGTGTGCTTGTCACTTCACGGCCGACTGCTTTTCCAACTTTGGTATTTTAAATGCTGTGTGCTGTGGAGCAGATGTAAGAGCTTTTCCTCAGTGTCCCCCCTGTCTCTGTGTTAGCTTCAGGATGCTAACTTTAACTGCAGTTAGCCTGTTGTTTTAGCTTGTAATGTTACGGTAAACGAGCTTTGCTGTTTTCTAAACATTGTGCACTCGGAGCTCGTGGCCCTGCTCTCAGTGACGCAGAAGAGCGGGGCAGTATCAGCGGTGGCTCATTTACATATGAAGGCCACGCCCACTAAATCAGAGCGTTCTGAACAGAGGGGCTATGAGAGCCTGGAAACAATGCTGCTGTGCTTGATTTATTGGCTTTTTAGACCAAAACATGTTACTACCATTTCATGAAGACATCAATGATCCATACTAAACTGCAGAAAAGGAGCATGATATGGGACCTTTAAAACAGAGCATTATAACATATTATATCATGTCGTGTCAAGTCAATAGACACTACTTACAAGCTAACTAGCAGTCTTCTGTTTTCTAAAGGGTCAAATAAAAATTTTTGTCTGGTTGCTCATAGGACAGCACAGAGCTGTGTCGAGTAAACTGTATAATAAGCTGCAGTGTGTTGAGCTTTTAGAGTCACTGCGCTGACTTCTCAAACATTCAGCGAGGTCCTGCGTCAGCAAAAGCTCAGCTGTTTTTGATTTGATCTCCCTTACATGTAAGGATTGAAGTGAGTGTGTTTATGGAGGCCTCTTGTTTTTAAAAGACAAAGAAATTCTTAAAATCTCAACAGCAACATCTTATTTTCAAACCAATGTCCCAGCTTATATTTTCATATTTCAAATAGAATAGTCACAGTTTGAACAGGGTTTGCCTTCTAGAAATACTGTACTGTGAGTGTAAGTGCATGAACATATACTGCTAAGTCAGAAAAAAACAAGAATGTAAAAATAAAGAACAGAAAAGATTATAACATGTCTTACCCTAAAGACACAGCCAGAGGATACAATGTTGTGTCTGACATCATGACATGACAAGCAAAGCGTGGTTGGTCAGGGTGCTTGGTGATGAAACCAAAATACCTGCAGTGCAACAAACGGCATTTCTGACGGTTAGAAACATACATCTTTGACTTTAAAAAAAATTACAGTATGAATGTTGAATTCGTGCAGTTTTCCATCCAAATATAAGCCACTTAGCAGAAGGAGAGAAAGAGCTCAGATCAATAGAAATGTCTCGGGGGATTACTTGATTAAATGAAATAATCCCATAAGAAGCTGGACTTACTTGCTATGTTTTGGATGACAGCCACAAAATGAGATGTTCTTCAGCTGGAAAAAATGGAAACACTGGTCCCCCTGTAATAAACAGAGATGGATATGCAAAGTACACCATCGATCACTGAAGTGCAGATTGTGGGTCTGTCCACATTTTATTCTAAACAGGAAATGGACGAAGTAGTTGAGTTTGTTATTAACTTTTATGAATAGTTCATCTTTACTTTTAATATTTTCTCTGGAGTACTTTACACAAAATTAAAGTAAGGTCTTTGTTCCAAATACGGTAATCACCAGAAGAAGATTTAAAAGGGATGTAGCTCAGAGAGATGAAACAAGGCAGACTGAGTCGTGAACTCACCCTGTTAGCGGAGTGACACTGGTCCTGAACGGTAATTTTTACACCCTTCACACTGACCTCCAGCACACAGTTTGAGGGAGGCTGACCTGTTGACCGTCTGTTACACGCCACCTGTTCACACAAATAACCAGGATGACTTCATTTATCAATGAGAAACAGTACCACTCTGCCCCCTCAGATACTTCAGAGGCAAATGACAGCCAGTATCTCACTCGACCAAGGAAAGCTTCATTTCATTTCACAAAATAATTCAAGTAAATAATGGAATGTAAATCATGGCATGAAGGGAGAAAGAGTGTCCATTAAAATCTGAGCTTAAGTAGCCAGCCCTTAGCTGTAATGTCCTTATGAAGGATTAAGACTCACTGAAGGATTTAGAGAAAACACAGTGTTCAGCTGCAACAGGCACGGCTCTCCTCTTATTTAATACACTAAGTTGGCAATTTGTATTCAAACAAGGCAGTCTGGGGTGTGTTGGAAGGTATTTGTTGTAAATCGTGATCAGAGAACGAATGCATGTGCCCATTATTTTTAGACTATTCGATTCAGAAAGCCTGTGAAAACAGAACAAACCAAGGTTTTAAAAAGCTGACAAAGACTGCCCCATTGTGCTTCCTACTCTGTGAGTACATATATTTCCACACTGGAGAAAATATTTGGTCCATATTCAGTTTCAGAAATTGTAGAGTGAAATTTTCTATTTTTAATTTTTAATCATGTTGCATCAGACCTTTGACAGACTTTACCAGTGTTCACCTCAAGGGATCTCATGTGAACTCAAATGATGTCAAAGGGGAATTTATATTTCATTTTAAACATGTAATAAAGAATAATAAGGCATTGATAGGCCAACATTAAACAGCAGCAACAGGCACCACAAATATTTGAGAATAAGTATAATACAAGGACTGTCTCAACCTTTTGGCGGATAAAACCTAAATAATTGAGTCAGTGCAGTCTTTTGGGTCAGATAACCTTTAGTGTCCTCTTCAGATATCTTATTAAAAAAGTTAGGTATTTAAATAGACAAGCTCACAGGTTGATGGACCAAATGTATATGTTTATCTTTATAAATGACTTTAAATCAGTAACATTACAAAATGGAGCCTAACATCAAGCTTTAAGTCACTGCTGTAGTGCTTTGTAGTATGGGAGGCACACAGTGGGAAGCTTCACAAATTCAGCTAACAGGAGGATTGGGATAAAGTAGTCCAATTATGTTGTTCAGAGAAAACTGGATTTCAGATCTAACTGCTGTTATTATGTTACAGAAATAGCGTGCTAGCTAACTTTAGCATCAGGGCTCGAATGTCTGCAGCACTTTGGCTCTTATTGACCGTTTTCCCTAATGTCACACTCAGGGTGGGGAGCTCAGATGTTATCATAGAGCCTCTGAGGTCAAGGTTGTTAGGCTCTTAGATTTAAAGTTTGTTACAGTTGTTATCCACACAACTCTTAGAGACTGATTAATAACTTCTAAGAGAGGGGAAGGTGAAAATCTGGAGGAAAATCTGTCAAAAAATTACTTAAAAAATTCCAGCAACTCTTTATTTACAATTAGCTAATAGCTAGTTAGCTTAAATGCGAGCTAGAAAGCTGTTAGAAATAATGCTACTATTTGGTGTCTTTACACAAAGAAAAGTTTATAGTGACATAGCTAACATATTGTTAGCTTAAAACGGTAACTAACTGACATACTTACTATGATGTAGCTGATGGATTTTATCAAATTTGGTCTACATAGAAGTGGACAGATTTCTCAGGTGGTTTTAACCACCATTTTTCTCTTCAGCTGATATTTTTCCAGGGGTGAAAAAAATACGTTTTACTGTTTTTACAACACCTAACCTAGCCTAACCTGGGGTGCAGTGGAAAAACAGCAGCACTGTGCTTCCCACCTGCGTGTGTATTCTAACAAGGCGATGGTGTATTTGTGAGAAACCCTTCACCTATATTTGAAATATGTCTAGAGTAAGTCAGTTTGGATGGTCTAAGATCAGTACCCTATCAGCTCTGTGTCTGTACTGATGTACCTTCTGCATTGCAGCACACAGCACATCATTGCCAGTGTGAATCGGGACCTGAACTGAGCCCAGGAATCGCACCAGGAACTGCTCAGTCCAATCATCCTTTTGGACTGTGAATAAGAAGGAGAACAAAGTAGAATCTTACCCTAAAGTTTGATGATGACAGTGTTACTTTGTTTATTTCTAGCGTACCTTGCTCACTATCTTTGGCAGCCTTGACTGCATAAAAGGCGGGGAATATTCCAGTAGCTCCAGTCCTCATGTTGTAACCCTGACACCACAAGTCCTCGGACTGGGTCAGCATCAACACAGGGTCGTCTGTCTCGAGGTGCAGCTCATCTGCATGACGAGGGACAAACCTGGAAATCGACATAGAGAGTAAATGTCAGTGTCGTGTGTCTGTTTGGAGATGTCATAGTTCCAGAGGGGAATGTTGATGTGTGTTAACCTGTATGCAGCTCTGTGGCTCTGCTCTTTCTCCACCCCGTCCAAAACACAGGAGAACATACCAAATGATGCAGCACCTGTATTATAGAGAAATGATGTAGATAGAGATGAAACTACCAAGTTGGTATGTTGTATCATAGTAATGATTTAATAATTCATATTAAGTACTTTCTCAAAATGTTTTCTTAAAATCTGACTTTGAGCTGTGACACTTTAAAAAATCCCTGTTTAACAAAAACAGAGCATACTGTTGCCCGTCTCTTCTCGTTGCAAAATGACATGCAGGCTTCAGCGATATCCAGCAGTCAGATTCTGAATTAAAATGCTCAGTAAAGGGACAGTGGCCTTTGAGGACAAAAAGCTTTGTGATGTAAGATAAGAATGATCCTCCATTCGTCATGTTTTTACTTTCAGGGAAAGAGACAAAGAACTTCCAAAATATATATTTTGCAAATCTATCAGATGTATTTTTGTGGGGGTGTCTTGTTGTTGTTCTTTTTACTGAAATACCTTCAACAAAATTCTTCATCATTATCCCATCAGAAATAACAGCTTTAACTGGTTAGCCATTTGGATTAAAGCTGCGCAGCTTGATGATACACCGACCTGTAGCACTGTAATTGTTGCCTTTGTTGGAGAATAGGTTGAGGAACTTCCGACTTCTGGAAGTTTCTGCCTTTCCTCCATTAGACTCCTCTTCCTCTGACGTTATAGTCGATATCACTTTGGAATGCTTGCAGATTCTCGCCACAACTTCTTTTCTCCTCTTCACCTCCTCCTCCCGCCTCCTTCTGATATCCTCTTCCCTCCTCCTCCGGTTCTCCTCTTCTTCTTTTATCCTCTTTTCCTCCTCTTTCCTCCTTTCTGTGGGTTAAAAAAGAAAACACTGAATTAGAAACTGCACCGCCCTGTTATTCCTTATCTTTGATGCGTAACCAGCAGGCTGACGGGTGGGTAAAGTCATTCCACTCTTGGTGATAGAAATAGAGGCAATCGGGATTCTGATTTTTGACCAGAATACACCTGTACTGTTAGAAATCAGTGTGGATCATTACCTTCTTGCTTTGCTGCTTCTTTTCTCCTCCTCTCCTCCTGATACTCGGGGTCTTCCTCCTCATTGGCTGACTGATAGACCGTCTCTGCATCGCTGTCATCATTGTGCTCATTTAAACCGTGCAAGCAGTCCTTGAGGCTGACCAGCTCCAACTGAGCATGTTCATCGACCACCAGAGTGTATTTAACAGCGTCATAGTTTAACCCTGCTCTAGCTTCACTCTTTGGTACAGTCTGAGCAGCTGCACACCCTCCCTGAGTGACACAGTTGGTCTTATCCACCTCAGAGATACTCTTCCCTCTTCCTCGCCCTGTGATAACCTCTGACTTGTTACAGTTCATCTTTGTGTTTTCATTGCCATCAAAGCAGGGGTTTAGACCATTCTGGCTGTTCATGCAGGGGGTTGGGTCTCCTTCACCTTCTTCCTCAGTGATGTCAGGGTTGGTGAGGTGGCATAGAGATGGGTTAAGGGGCCCGGGTGGGGGGCCCTCAGTGTCTGAACTGAGGGACATTCTGTTGGACCCTCCCTCGCTGCTGGACCTGGAGAGGGCAGGTGGATTGTCTTGGGTCCTGTCATGGTTTTGGCCTAAAACATGAAATTGGACAACAAGCGTTAATGTAACAGCAGATTATCTGTACGAAATTGAATAAATAGCTTTAAAAACATTTTTCTAATTTGATAACTTTCTTATTCATTGCATGATATAGATATTTCTGGTCAAAGTATGCAGCAGGATAAGAGCAGAAAGTTATTCTCGGCTCGTTTTCTACCCCTGTGCAGCAGCCTCTTATCAATTTGATTTCAAGCAGCAGGCATGAAAACAACATAACCAGTGAACAAGTTTGCACATTATGCAATAAACCCCATTTATTTCCACAATGGAGTTAAATAATTTGCTTTAAGTTGAAGTATTAACTGAGTAATCCATGTAAGTATTTCAGAACGGTTTATGTGTGAGACCACAGTACCAGAGTAGCTCAAAGGCACAGAGAGTTTTCTTTCTGTGCTGACTCTGGTGACCCTCTAGGCGAGATTGGTAGTGTTGTTCTTTGGTGAAACTCACTTTCCTCTTAGCTCAAAGCCTCTGTTTGTTTTTAAAGCTAAGGAGAGGAATTATTTTTTCTTTTTCCAGGAAACAATTTAAAATTGTCATTTCTTATAATGCAAAACTTTGCAATCACTGGTTCATTAGTGTTAATAAGCTTTGTTAAGATAGATCATAAATAAAATGACTTTTATTAGATGGTGCTTTTCTGTTTAAACGATACTTAAGCAGAAATAGTACATTTTTTTTTAAGTTTAAAACTTTATTTCAAAAAGAAGTTATCCAAATCTTACTCAGTCAAACCTTGTGGAGCAAAGTTCAAAACACAGACACTCTGGGTGAATTGCAGACAACAGATTCTGCTGCTTTTGTAGAGTTTTCAACCCAACAACTCAGTATAAAGAAATTAGCAATTAGGACTCTGTTCATCTCATTTCACTGTGTAGATCAGGAAGAGGTATCAGAAATATAAACTGGTTAAAAAAACTCTGTACTGTGCCTTTAAGAACTTTTTAAGATGCAGGTTTTACTACCCTTACATTATATTTAAAGGAAGTGTCATAACCGATACCAGATCCCAGTCATCAGGCAGATCTTTGTTTAAATTTCTATAGCTGACAGACTTGTGTTTGTCATTTCTTCCACATGTGTTGTTTAGGATAGAAACCAGAGGTTACACTGGACTAACATGCAGCCGAAGGAGCATATAAAACACATGCTGTGTGTCTCAGGTCAGGTTGTTTCCCCACCCTCAGCTCTATTTGTGGTGTATTACCTTCGTCTTGGGTCTTTTCCTGGTTCCTTGGAGCTACAGGTGTACGTGGGACCACCATGGCGGGCAGGTAAACCTGCTGGTTACACAGCATGTTATTAAGTTTGAATCCCCCGCCTTTGTTGCCTCCTTTACCTGCTTTTCCTTTCCCATCAGCCCCTCTGTTTTTCAGTCCATTTGTTTCTTTAGCCTTCAAATATCCATTCTTCTCTTTCTCCTTCTCCTTCCCCCTGGACTCCTCACACAGTCGTCCTCCTCTTTTATCTTCCTTCCCTGCAGTCACCCCGTCCTTCCCTCTGCTGTCTCCCAAACTCCTCTCTCTCATCGCTGTCACTGCTCTTCCTCCCGTTCTGCCTCCTCTGCCTCCTGCTCCTCCAGCAGCTTTCCTTTGACTCCTCGGGGTGCTGGAGGGATGTGTGTGTGTGGCCCCAGACGCTTGTCTGTCCTGTGGTCGAGCGTGTGTGTCTGCAGTGGGAGCAGCAGCCTGAGTGTTGGTTTTGCTGTGAGCTCCATTGGCAGTGGGTGGTTTTGGGGCTGGTCGCCGCGTGCTGCGACGGACTTTGTCCTCTGGTTTTGGTTGGATGTCGGGTGGTGTGAGGTCTCCTTCATGCACAAGAAAGAAAACAATTGTATCAGATTATGTGTTAGGCAACCAGATGCATGCTGGGGGATTATCAAAGTAGCCTGGAGTAAGCAGTTTATCTGAGATAAGAGTTACAGGAGCAGACGAAAAATCCACACAAGTACATTTTTACTTTATTCTTGTACCCACACTTTCACGTTCCTTTACTTCTTTTGATTCATTTTGTAGTCTTAATTAGAGGCACCAATCTTTGTTGGAGAGTCCAAACAACTTCAACCAATCAGTAAAAACAATAGAGGCTACAACTTCTACAGCTGTATACATGTAAAATATCTACGCTCAACAAAAAGGCTTATTTTGTTTCTAACAGGCTCAAGTGTAACCAATGAAAAGATCCCTTCAGAAACCCCTGTGAGGAAGAATAAACTGAAAAAAAGTCAAATTATCATCTTCTTTGTGCTTAATGATGCAACACACATGGGAACTATTCCCAGAGAGGGCATACACACCAGATTTGCCTGAAAAGACATGCCTGTTTTTTTTTAACTTTGCCTAATCTGTGAAGCTGAAATAAAAAGTTTAACTACTCCTAAAGAAATAAATCAGCAAAAGCTTTTTATTCAGCACCACTGTGCCAGCTCACCAGCAGTCACAAACTATTTAGGCTTTTACTTATTTCACAATAAAAAGCCTGGAGTAGAGAACTTAATCAACCTTCTAACCTTACATGGTAAGGTTTGTTGCAATTAAAGTTAAAAAGATTAACAAAACCTCTTTGTTGTCTCCAGGTCCGAGGGTTTTTTTTTGGAAATCAGATTGCAAAGAGACGGAGGGGTCAAAGTGCTTTGGCAAAAACAATTGCATCAAGGAATTAGTAATAGGGATAAGTAAGATTTAATTTAAATGGAAAATAATATTGAAGGTGTGAGAAGAAATATCAAATTGAAAAGTTTCCCCTCATCTATATCTATATCTATATCTATATCTATATCTATATCTATATCTATATCTATATACTCTAAAAACAAAAGCTTGATGCATCAAAGTATTAGAATTTTTTGTTTAACAATTTTTTAAAAAGCAAACAAAAAATCCCTAAAATCTGAAATATTAAAGAATTGCAATTCTAATCAAATCGGCAACCTGAAAATCATAAAAGAATCAAATTTGTGAGAAAAGCATATCGTCCCAGCCCTAGCAATTTGTGTATCACTTACTTTTATAATGATATCAAGGCCTAAAAGTATGCATTATATAAAGCTAATGTTTGTTTTTGCTAGCTCTCTGTTTGGTCTCACCTGAGTGTTTTCATTAACTAATCTAAACCTCTCATTCATGTAGCCTACTCATAAGTTGCTATGATGCACTGCAAAAAAGGATTTCTAAGAAAGAAAAAAGCTTGTTTCTAGAAATTTGTTCTTAAATTTTACCTGAAAAGAAAAATTATCTTGACAAGCAAGATGTGTGTTAGAAAAAAAACCTTATTTCAAGAGAATATATCTAACAAAATCTTCATAAGAAAGTTCAGCTAAAACTGAGCAAGTATTGCTGGTATCAAGCCACAACAGAGGTTTGAATGAAGTCCCAACAGAAAAACAAGATTATTTTACTTTTTTTAAGATTAAGATCAGTTACACAATTTCTCAGTTTAAGAAATCACACAAATACAAGTTGAATCCATCTGACCGTCAACAGTTATCTGATATGCCTGTACCCAGAGGCCGGCTGGAGTGTACCCGTACACTCCGGCTAAGCTAAGCTAGTGGCTTTGGTTGGAAGTCTCTCAAAATAATTGGTACTGGACGTACAGTCAAGAAAATGGTCTCTTCCTGCGTGTTATGGACTGGGGACTGAGGTAAGACACAGAAAACAATAAAAACGTTGCAATATTCCTTTTAAAAAGCACAAAAGACAGTATTTTCTGAAGATGATGGCTGAGTTGTTGAGAATTGTGCTTTTGGAACTGTTTGTCAGCTGATTTGACGTTTTAATAAATGGAAAGCAAACAGGATTGCCTCTGGTTTCCTGATTTTAGATAAAAACACGTTTGTGTTTCATTTTTAAGAAAATATGTCTTATTCTAAGTTAATTTTGCTTATTGTTTTTCTTGGAGTTGGAGGATAATTTCTTTAAACCAGCTAGATCAGAAAGACAATGTCTTATTTTAAGAAAATCTATCATATTCCAAGACTTTTTTACTAAATGAAAAACATGTTAAATCTTAAATTAAGTAAAAACATTCTTGAAATAAGCTAAATCAAAAAGCACAACACAAAATTTAAGTGAACTTTTCTTAAAAATAACTTTTTTTTAATGCTTGTAATGAGCAAAATTTTCTCAAATTCAAAGACATTTTATCTAGTTTCGAGACATGTTCCATCTAGATTTATAAGCTAGTTTTAAGAATTCTAGCCAAGCAAAATTTTCTTACCCTATTGGCAGATTTTTTTGGCTCAAAACAAGGAAATTGTAGCAAGTTTGAGGATATTTTGCTTATTTTTAGTAGGGCTATTTTTTGCAGTGTGTTAGATTGAGTGAACTAACATGATGTCCTTTTAGTTAGATCTTTGGCAATTTCAGCTTGTTTTATTGATGTGTTGGCACAAAAAAAAAGCTATAGTCTCTGCTCTCATGGTAAGCAAACTGCTGCTTAAAGCAATAAAAAAAAAATCTCTTAACAGAAGTTCTAGTAGATATTAGTGAAACAGGTGTGTTACTTTCCAAGTGCTCTATTTGCTTTTTCATTTTAAAGAGTAACTTGATTTACAGACCATTAAAGTACAACTTTTGATCTGTGGGAGAAACAGCATTTATCAACCCTCCTCATCTTTCTTTGAGGATTTATGGCTGTTCTCACCTGTGATATGAGGGGAGGAGGAGCGGGAGTCCTTCCAGCTGTCCTTCTTTCCCAAAGAGTTGTTGTTGATGGAGTCCTGGAGGTCAATGAGACAGAGAAGCGGTGTGTAAGCAGTATCCAACACATTAACCCACACGTAACCACAGACACACATGGAAACACACGAACACACAGGAGGCCTTGTATGACTGGAGATGTAGGCACACTGAGAACCAGCAGAGGAGACCTGCCAGTTCCT
Source organism: Halichoeres trimaculatus (assembly GCF_033239565.1). NCBI lineage: Eukaryota > Metazoa > Chordata > Actinopteri > Labriformes > Labridae > Halichoeres > Halichoeres trimaculatus. The sequence goes on along the minus strand of NW_027437187.1, from coordinate 14,126,698 downwards.
GGCATCTTTTGCACATTTTGAACTCCACATAAAATGGCCTTGATTCATTTTTTATTTTTATTTTTAATGACTCCTGAATCCTTATTATTGAGCTATTAAATCATATGTGGGAGCAGCAATCTGTCTTTCATAGGTTTCATGAAATTGTCTCAGCACTGTTGTTGAAATGATGTAAACGATTGATTTTGATAAGCTGAAATATGGATCTGTACTGCGTAATAGGCACACAAAAAAGAAACAAACAGATTCACTGCACAAAAATGCTGAAATAAAAGCACAACATTTTAAAATTAATGTTAGTCGTTTCAATCCTCACTCCACCCTCTTTACATCATCGCTAGGAAGAAGAAAGAGCATCCACCAGGAAGTGTGCAATAGTCTGATTCAACGTCATGAAGGTGACGCGTCACGCTGACTCACTCACTGACATCCCATAATGCATCTGCATTCCCCGTTGTACACTTTGTTCCGTTACTGTGGTTACTCAGTGAGTGTGTGTGTGTGTGTGTGTGTGTGTGTGTGTGTGTGTGTGTGTGTGTGTGTGTGTGTGTGTGTGTGTGTGTGTGTGTGTGTGTGTGTGTGTGTTTGAGGGAATGAGAGAGAAATAAAGAGTGTCATTGTATAAAACAGGTTGATCAAAGTGTTGTATGAAATGTATCCCTTCCTGATGATTTCCTCCTTCAGTCTGACATTACACCAACAGTCTGTGCTTATTTCAAGAGATGGACTTTAACCTAATGCATTTATTTTTAATTATTAACTTAAGAGGATCTGATCTGTGCAGCGATTAGTTCACACAGATGAGGCTTATCTCTCATATAACACACAGTGTGAAGAGATGAAAAGCTGTAACAAAGTTGTACCACTGTGTTTGAGTTTGCCTGTCATCACTGTCACAAGCTATACGCTGGAAATGGATAACATGATGGATGGCACAACCACTCACTAAAAATGAAATCAAAACAATCAGAGCTTCCCATGTTGACCAGAGACTGTATATAGAGTGGACAGCGTGGCTCCACCATTGATCATTGTATGGTTTTGTAGCCAAAATACCCTCGTCACAGGCACAGCCATTGTAGCAGTTGTGCAGCCAGAGTCTGAGCAGTAGAGACGATGAGGGATTCTGGGAGAATCTGAGTGGAGCTGAGTGACAAAAAAGTACTTTTTTTTTCTTTCAAGAGTCTAATCACTTCTTGACTCTACCTCCAAGAACGGCAGCTGTCAATCATCATTAAACGTGATGTAAAACCTTGTTTTTAACTTGCATAAATAATGAAAACAAAAATTTCTAAAAAAAGAGGACTTGAATACAAGGCAGCCAAATGATATCTTAAAATCACCACAACAATGAAACGTGAGAAACACTCCAACAAGGTGTATTAATTTTTTTAAATTTTGATCACAGCCCATCTGGAATGACTGGAGAGATGGATTTTTTTACCTATACTGTAGCCAGCCACCAGGGGGAGCAGTTTTTGTGGCGACCTCACTTCACACCAAGCAAGATGACATCCATTTTTTTACAGCCTATGAAGGTGACTGGCAGCAGCACAGGTCTAAGGGCTGGTGTGCTAAAATAGAAAACGCTACATGTGTTTAGGGATGGGTACCTTTCACATTTGAAACTATACGGTACCAATACCCGGTACCTGGCATTTGGTACCGCTACTTAACGGTACCAATCTTCAGTACTTTTTTGTGTTTATGTGGTAAAAAATATCAATTTGTTTAATAGTTAAGTATAATTTTTTCAAATTGACATATTTATTCTTCAGTATATAAACTTGCAATGCTGTGTTCATGTCCAGCATGGAAAATCACCTACTCTTCCACTCCCTCACAGTCACAAGGATGCATTCAGGTACCTAAACATGGTATCTTTCGATTCTATGTGAATACAGAATTCAGTCTGTACCTATGAAAGTACCTAATTCGGTACCCATCCGTACATGTGTTTGTTTTCGTGTAAATGAACAGAGAGACTAAGAGGTACCACGTTGTCATCATGGCCAAAATACACCAGGTGTGGCTCTGGTCTGGCTCTGCTCTATCACTGCACCAAATCAGATGCATTTCAATTTAAGTCACTCCATCAACTCACACTGGAACTGCTTTGTTGCATCCCTGCTCTGAGTTGCAGCAGATATGCGACCATCTATTTTTGCCAGATGCCTGAGCTGTGATGCATCTATTTAATAAAAAGCAGTTCGAGCTGGACAGGAAGTCCTGCACAGAAACTACCTAAAACAACCAGTGACTTTCAAAATAAAACAAACCATGTCATATAACTAGATCATATTTAGCTTGACAACAACATCAAATGGATATAATGAGCGGAGCCAGCCCTGGAGTCAACAGGTTTAAGGTTTTACAGCTCAACACAAATAAACACAGGCTCATCAATGTAGTGAGAAGCGTGGCAGCTTCTTGGTCTCATGACTCCAGCTGTCTGTTAGTCTTGAAAAGGCGCCGGACTGAACACATGGCCGTACAAGAGACAGTAGTTGACACGCAATGGAGCAGAGTCAGACTTTAGACACATCTGATGGCTTCCCAGCTTCAGGCTGCCCAAAAGAGTCTGAAAACCAAAAGGTTCTCATGAGAGCTCTAAGTCTGTGTCTGCATCCCTACTACTACTTTACACAGGAGGCACCACGCCACATCTCTTCAGCACCACCCGCCGAGGAGCTGATCTGTTCCTGTTATAGTCAATGATCATGTTTCCCTTGGAAACGCCGTTTCTAAAGCATCCCCAACTATTCTCAATGGAGCCTTCATCCAGCATTCGTCAAGCTAAAGAGAGAATATCATCCTAGACAGGAAGTTAGGCAAAGGAATGGCATTTGCCAAAGTTTACAATAAAACACAACAAAAAGTTGTTTATTAGATCTCATGGATGAGAAATACTCAGTTATAAAGGATGAGATTATTAACTGCTACAAAACAGCCACAGCTGACAAGTCAACAGAACAACAAAGTGGAAGATATTTATTAATGTTACACACATCTAAACCTTAAATTCACTAAAACTATGCGGTGATGCAGCAATGGTAAAGCACAAAAGTCACAGTATAGTGTAAGGATGGGAATCGAAAACCAGTTCCTGTTGAGAATCGATAAGAAATGTTTCAATCCATCGATATCGTTAGCCTTTGTGCTTACCAATTCTTTATATTGTGCCGGAGCCTCTGGGCCTTACGTCGACTAGTCTGCTGCAGCTATCTTAGCTTAGCAGTTAGATAATGTTTACCAAGAAAACTCTGATTCAGGATTTTCAGCTTGAAGTTTTACTGAAGAACTGACTTCATGAAGACTTCAGTGTAGATCAGAAAAAACCCAGCGTACATCCTTTTGTGTAAATCAAGAGGTACTCCACTTGTACAGTTTGGAAAAACTACCTCCTCTAGCAAACAAATATTCATGTCTCCTTTATCACTTTGAACATGCCATTTTCTTTTGATTTTGTTGTGTATTAAAAAACTAAACAACAAACTCCAAACATGTGATGAGAGAACCACCATTGTACCAAGAGTCACCTTCAAGATTGCTGACACTTGGATCCCTGGGTGAACTACTGTCACCTTCAAAACAGACTAAAGATTTTTTGTTGGCAGAAGACTCAAACACTTTTAAATATAAAGCTTTGCCATTAGTCCTGTCCAGGACTAAGAACACTTCCACTCAAAGTGTTCTTAAAACGACTGTAGGCAGACATAACAGATCAATATGGCTGCCTTTGATACTAAGTCAACAACTTCCCTCACAGAGAGGTGAGACTAGTAAAGAAGCCAGATGTCACCTTGAGGCCAAAGAGCGCTGCTTTATTCATTATTTTCATTATCTATTTGAAAGTAGGCCATTTTCCTAGCTTCAGACCTGTGCCTATTAGTTATAGCAGCCTCCTCCTCACCCTCACTGAAAGCTTTGAAAAGCTCCACACAGACTGCACCATCTGGGTATTTCACTGATCTATCAATCTCACATTTTCCTTTTCAGCTTGTCCATGTTTGCTTATAATGTGTCTAAAGGGTTTACATTTTCCCCAAGCCAAGCAAAGTCAGTGCACACTGCTCAGTTCTCAGATTACAGTGCATGAATGCACCATTGCCCTGATGAGTCTGCATACAGCTGCTACCAAAGAGAGAAAGGGCAACAGTGTCAAGAAGAAAGATGGGTGCCTGCTCTGTTCTCACTTCAAAATGTTGGTTAGTCCATTGAAATAGGTAGAAAGCGTGAGAGCCTGCTAAGTTGCTAAAAATTTACTTGACAATACATATCTGTATGTTAGCACAATGTCTGCAGGTTGTTGTAAATACCTGGTTTCAGACAGTTTTATTATGTGTGAGAAACACAGATGATATCACCAAGTTGCAGATCTCCTTTCTGCCCACAGAAAAATGGCCACTGAAGATCAACCGTCCACCCATCCAGCAGCAGCTCAGACTCTTTTGGGATTCAGTCACACTGCACAACGTGCCCTAAATTTGCTCCATTCAGGAAAACCTGTGACTCATGCTGACAGCTTTAACCATGCATTCAAAGTAAATGTAGGTAAAGTTTTCAGGAAATCAATCTTTCTGAAAGCTGTTCTGACTGAAAAGTTGTCTCAGTTTGAGACAATAACCAGCAAAGGGGGGTTCTGTTGATGGGCACACACTGAAACGCTCCACTGCTCCACACATCCACTGCAAAGTCTGCACAGTTCTGTTGACAAGTTTTCTCAGCCTGTGCAGTAAATTTGCAAAAAGTACTATTCAGCTGGGAGACAAGGTTTGTTTTCTGTATTTTATAAAGAAGTAGACTCTACACAGTATTTTGCCCAGGTGCTTGTCTCTTCATACCAGGCCACTTCTCATAGGAGTTGTCCTCGACAGAGCTCTGCATAAAGCTGCATTACAGACACCAGGGCTGAGCCATCTTTTTTTGGTCTTGTGTTTTGTAGTGAATTTAGCTGAGGTGCAGATAACGTTATGCTAGCTTAAGCATGCCAAGAAGCTAACCTTTAGCATAAAGAGGACAGGACGACAACACAACTAGGCCAAAAGCATATAATAACAGGGCTTAATGCCAACCTTATCCACTAAAATGTGTTGTGATTCCCATGAACAATGACAAATTGGTTTATTGTTACTATGCTCTCAGTGCCATAATGCAGCACTCTTACATAGCCGATGGTTTCATTCCATTTTTTCTATAAATCACAGTGTTTTAGGTAACTGACTGATTTTTGGACCTATACACTTTAAATTTTAAGCCTGTTTGGTTCATATGGTCATTACAAAAAATCCTCCTAATATTTTAAAATGTAGGCATTAGAGGACAAAACACAATGTAATAGTCCATTCTTTATCAAGTTTATCACTTAAAATAAAATAAAATTTAGATTTGTTGAACTCAGATAGATGCAATCTCATTAGCTTCAGGTAAATCTTCAAAGTTTCTCCAGATGTAGTTTGAAAAAGCAAATGAAGGTATTGCTGTTGAAAGAAGTGGCGGCTGCTGGACAGTCAAGGAGGGGAAGCTCATTTTTTTCCGCCCTACATCATTAATTTGTTTATTTATTTAAACATAATTTCTACCCTCAGTGTCAGCTTGCTAGCAGCTGGAGCTGCTACGTGAGACTACGACAGGCTGTAAGTGTGAGTGACAGGGGGAGAAGCTACACAGCTGTAGCTGTAGCTGTAGCTGCTTATTGGTGAAAAGAGAAAGAATCTTTAAATACAACGCTCGTCGTTTTTAAGAAAAGTAAACTCACTGGGGATCGATAAAGCCTCCAGATCAGTCTAAAACAACTGAATGTAAAACTCAGAAGATGCTCTGGTGGAGGGTTATACTTCAAGATCACTGACTGGCTCATTTCACTGTCAATCAAAAAGGGATTCTGCCTCAGACAGATCATCCAATCATCATGCAGAAGCCCAGCGTCCAGGCCAGCCCACTGCCTCATAGACCCCCAGAGACGCTGAGCGTCCAATGGGCGGGACAGAGCCCAGCGTTTATGTACACACAGCAGTACATGTCACCACTATTTTGGGGAACATTTTAGGGGAAGCCGAGCTTCCCTTGCAGTCTTAGAGCAATCGCCACTGGTTGAAAGTATCGTAACTAATCCCCACAAATCTAAGGGGCAACAAATGATCGTAACTATAAAAGCACCTTGCTTCTTGTTCAGCATTTCACATTTTAGCTGACATCAACTTGGCTCCCTATAAAGAAATGCAAAAACAGTCAACTGGTGATATCCAGTACAAAATGATTTGCTGCTCATATCCATCCACTTCCAGAAAGATAGGATGCAATCACATTGGCTGAGACGCTATTTCAGTGCGCAAAGGTATGAATAAGTGAAACGATGGCTCTGTAGTGTCTGCAGTATCATGCTGTAGAACTAAACTCCACTAATGATCCACACTTGACTGAAAATAGATTATCAATGTCCTGCAGTTAACTCCCATGACTTAAAAAGGAGAACCTCAGTCGGCACAATACCAACAGTCACCTTCTCAGTGGCTTTACTCACACATTTATCCAAAACATGATCTTGAACAACCCTGGTCAAGTCCAGGTTTAAGACATTATTCCTTTTTCAATACACCCGGAGAGCAAAATTTTCTCACCTCAGTGACAGATTTTTCAATCTTTAGAAGCAGGCATTATTTTTGTCGTTTAAGACCTTGAAAAGTAACAATTTTGTAGACTTGCCTGAATATGGCTCATCTTACATCTTATAAGACTATTTTAACCAAGAACAAGACGTGACCATTTGTTAGATTTCAGCTGTTGCTGTGCATTTTCCATTTTGGCCCTCCAGCCATTCATCTAAGAACTGGTTTCAATTCATGTGCTTGCATTTAACGTGTAGGTGGCTCACTAGATCACGTGTGGATTTTAACACGTTTTGCTTGTTGCTGTAATTTGTAGCATTAAGCGTATGCACCACAAACAGCAGACCTCATTCACAGACACAACTACTTTTAGAAACAGCTACTAAACACAACCCACTGCTAGGAGTAGATTACATTGCAAACACCAAACACTCACACTTGAACACATACATGTGTACACAGGGCTGAGAAAGCGTCTGGGCTTACATGTTAAGTGAGAGCGAGTGTTATCTGGTCTAGTCTAATCCAGCTCCTGTGGAGAGTCCAGCTGTCAGGCAGGAGAGGCTGCCCAGGGCACAGTGTACAGCTCACTGGTGATCAACGTGATGGTGTTTGAAGTGTGTGATGACATGTGTAACCAGACCTGATCAATACTTCGCTGTTCTTTTATGAACCGGTGCCAAGAATGTGAGACACACATGAAGTCTGTGATTGAATCCTGCAAAATGACAAATTATATCCCATCCCAGTCAGGCATGTGTTTATAGAAATAGAAACTATTTTTTCAGAATTCATCCAGATTAATGTTGACATGGTGAGAAAAATCCCAGCACTGGATTTACACTTTAGCACAACATACTAAAGCAAAAACAGCCAAAGGGTGTTACACTACTGTAACAGTTATCTCTCCTTAAAGTCTGAAAAACTGAGTTTACAAATTCAAACAGTTGGATGCGCTCATATAATTCTTAGTTCTGTGAACTGTTGATAAATTGGACGAATAATTCCCTTATTGTTGCGCTAGAATACCATGATATAGCCAAGTGTTAAAGCTAAAGCTACTGTTAGCTAGAATAGTTAGCAGGATGCTGCTGCAAAGCTAGCATACATTGAAAACTCATTCTCTGTGCTTTACACAGCCTCAGAAATTTACAACAAAATGTTTAAAATCAATCAGTAAGAAAGGCCTTTATTTGGTTTTCAGCTGATCCACAGAGCTAAGTGAGCATTAAGGATGATATTTATGGAATCTGGCAAAACTTAATTGGATTAAAATCACACACATGACCTTTAAAATTCAAGTTTATATTCTGGGTGAATTCAGCTCCTGTTTTAGGTCAAACTAGTGTAAAACAGATGATCAAAAGTGAAACCTCTTAAAGCAGCATTTACCCAGCAGCTCTATATGTGCCTCTAATCCACTATAGGTCTCATCCTTTACAGTGCTGCTGCATTCAGGCCTCCTCCAGCTTGTGAAGGATTGAATTGAAGACAAAATAACCTTCTATCTCTGCCTGTCAGCACATCCTCACTCTATTTCAAGCCAGAGAGGATCATTGAGCATTGAATGAACCTTTTACAGTCAGATCATTATAGATAACGTCTGTAGGTGATCCTAAGATTACAGAAACCACCTTCACAGTATGTTGACTGCTCAGTTTCCACAAAGCTGTCTTTAAGTGACTGTTATTTCAATATGAAAGAAGATGTTAAAGTGTCTTTCACTTTCTCCAGTCAGTGATACTAAACATGACTGTGATAAGCACTGTTTCCTCACAGAAAGAAGGTTCCTGGTTTGATTTTCTGATACATCAGTGCCTGTCTGTGTGGTGCTTGCCTGTTCTCGACGTTCCCTCCAGCTTTCCCCCACAGTCAAAAAACACGACCACTCATTGCTTGGTGTGATGAATATTTCTCTCTCTGTGTTATTGTTACAGCTGTGATCGGCTGAAGACCTGTCCAAGGTGTACCCTGACTCTCACTCAATGACAGCTGGGATAAGCTCACTGCTGAATGGAAGGATGAAGGTGATTTGGCTTGTGGCCCACATTTGGAAGTCCTGACATTTCAAGGATACATTTGGTATTACAAGATGTTAGTGTGAGGAGTCTGGAAGTGGCGCCCATCACCTGCAGTGGTTAGTCTGCCAGAGTTTAGCTGGTTAAGTTCTCAAGTAATAAGCACAGTGATGGTTCTCCTAGCGTGTTCCCTCATAACAAGCACCATTTTAACGAATTTGACCAGTGTTTCTTGATGGGAATGAGGAAATAAAGATTCAGTATGTTTCCTTGTATAATTACAAGGACCTGCCTGCCTGACCAAAGAGGAGAGGGTTTGCTTAACTTATCAGGGGGAGTTTACATGACAACTGTTTAAGGATGGAATGTAAAAGTATTGTTGCATTTCTGCTTCTCGTTTACACGGAAGAAGCGTAGTTAACAACTTAAAGTGAAAACTTTTGAAGATGGCCTCCAGAGTGAAATTTTTCTGAAACGCCTTAGCCACCGTTGCCATGTAAACAGCAAGCCGGAGTGTTTTCAGTGGAGACGCTGACATCACACTCTGCTTCACACATACAACAGTACAACACTACTGTTGTTACTATCGTCGCAGACAACTGTATTGTGCTTGTGTTGCTGAATCTGCTGACTGTCTTTTAACAAAATGTGCATCCGTTGCACCACTTCTACGATTAGCATTCACCAATACACCAGATGATTGACCCAAATCTACCTCGGTGGAGATCTACTGAAAGACGCTTCTGAACAAGAAAGTTACAGCGCCAACCACAGGCCTGGCATGTTTACTACAGCATTTTTAGTCCCTCAGTGTTTCGGTCTGAATACAGAGTTTTTTCACAGAGTTTTTTTGCGATGTGGGATGAAACACTGCTGTGTAAATGGGGCCTCAGTGATGTCTACATTTATGTGCATCACCACGATATTCAAAGTTAGTGATCAACACAACAAAAATATATTATTTCAGCCAAATTTAAGCGTCTTATGTAACTAAATAACACATTTTTATAGGTTCTAGAAATGCTAACTTTGAAATGCATTTGTGCAACAAAGTCAAAAAGCTGGGACTTGATTTCTTTTGTTGGCTACTGTTATTGTTTTTTGTTTTATGGAACGCTCAGATCAAACAGAAAGATTTGCATGATAGAGTATCAGTTACAGGTTCTTTACAGTTAAATATCAAATATAAAATTTGTAGATATAGACTTGACAGATCATACTCCTATAAAAATATTGGTTGTGTATCATTGCATTTGCCATTTGTGTATTCCCTTTGACATTGATGGAATAACAATCAAGCCTATTATTGTTTTTTTTTTTTTTTTACCTTGTTATGGTAAATTTGCTTACAACTCCAGTTGCAACCATCCTGGCATGTTTTATGGCTACATGATGAATGGATCTCCAGGCGTAGGCTACTTTCATTGGTTAAGATGACCCCCTCTCCTGTGTCACTGAGGATGTCCTCACTGAATCTCCCACTAAAGTTCCATCATGACAATAATGATCTGACTGGCAGCTTACAGAGAACTGCTGCATTTCTATTTTGAGCAACTTGAATGTTAAAACCATGTGTAAATCCAGGTTATGATCTCTGATCTGATCTGCACTGACACAGTAAACAGGAAACTAGTACTGCTGAATCCCTCCTGAGAGCTTTCATTACTGAGCACTGCTTGAGGAACCAGGGCTAGCTACACTGCTATCATCTGGACTTGTTTTGACTGAAAATCTCTGTTTCCTTTTCTGGTTTTTAACTAGAAGGCACTGCTACAGCTGACCTATTTAATACACACTCATGTGTATTTAACAAGATGGCAGAAAGTCTCAAAGGATCCGGTTTAAAAAGCCAAATCAGGATCAATCCTAACCACAGGCAGAGTGAGCTGTCAAAGCGTCCTTGAGGAAGTCGAATTGCTCACAGATTGCGGGTCTGTTACATGATATATATTGATCCAGGAGTATGGATGTTCCAAACATAGAAACATACCGAGAAATGGGCAAAAATACTCAAAACAGGAGCCGTTTCACAGGGGAAGGGTGATGTATAATTAAAGGTGAACCATTTTCAGAGCTGACCCACTGCCAGCACACGCACGCAAACAAGCACACACACACACACACACACAAACACACACCCTTGAATGTACACAAACACATAGACACGACCAACCAATGCTGTCTCATTCTGAAGACAGGATCCTCCCAGGAAACACACACATACACACACACACACACACACACACATATACACACAGTAACCCATTTATTCAGCTTGATGTCACTGCTGCCAAACACAGCATCCACCCCAGCTCTTGCTCTCGCTCACACACACACTGGCTCACACTGATTTTAAAAGCAGGGATCCTCCCAGCTCCCCTACCTGGGTGCCGGCTTGTGGCAGCTGTGGGAACAGGGCCAGGGTGGTCGGCCTCTTTGGTCGATATTTATCCATGACAGCACAGGTTTGATCTCCCTCAGACAGGTGGCGGCTTCCTCCCTCCCTCCTCCTCTTCCTCCGCCTTTATTAAGCCGGGGTAGGCGCTCCTCAGCTTGGACAAGGCCTCCCCCACCCTCCTCTATCTCCCTCTCCTTTACCCCTTCTTCCTGCTCGGTCTCCTCAGCATCGATCAGCTCCAAGCTTCCAGCTCCAGGACACACCCCTCACACTCACTCCTGGCGTGTTATTGGCTGGCCACTGTGTCACATCATCATCATCACCATCATCTTCCTGGCAGGAGCAGAGTACAGCAGAGAGGGGAAGGGAGAAAGAGGGAGTGAGTGAGTGCGCAAGGGAGAAGGGTGGTGCTGAATGGAGACACTCAGGGTGAGGATTGACGGAGAGGAGCAGGCAGGGAGAGAGACGCTGATGCAGGCAGGAAGAGAGAAGGGGGGGAGGAGGAAGTGAGGACCAACCAATCAGAGCAAGGGAATGACATCACCAGCTCATCTGCCTGTGGCGTTTTAAGGCTAATAAACACTGAGTGTGCTGTGTGCTGTGTATGTGTGTGTGTGTGTGTGTTTTTGTAACCCCGTCAAATGAGATTAGACTGTAACAGTGATCCCATGGAGAGACAAAGACCACAGAGCAGCCAGTAAACCAATCAAACAGTCACACAGTCTAACCCTCACAGAAGCTGGAAAACAGACATTAAACTCTCCAGACTCAAACTCACCCGTCATTTAGAAAGCCAGATAAGAAATTTAAGGTACCAGTCAGTTAACTTTTCAGTCAATAAGCCAGACAGAAAATCAGCTGATTAAGTGTCCAGGTGCCAAATAACGAAGAGTCTATCCAGCCAGCTTAGCAGTCAGTCATGACAGACAGGAAATCACTTTCTGTCCACAAAAAAAGCCTGGACACCGCCATCTCAACCGCTTCACCACCAGCTTACCAGTCATCCTGGCAGCCAACCAAGCTGTTTAAAAGACTCAGTAAAAGGTTATGTTGGTCTAAAACCAGCCAGCAACCAGTCACATCACCATTAATGAACCAGTCATTCGCTGTCTGACAGAAAGACTTATTTAGCAATACAGGATGTCCAGACACAGAAACCAACAACTTGTAAAGACCGAATGGAGCTGCTTTAAAATTAAAGGGCCTGTTCTTATATCTGTTAAATACACACATTAAAATCTTTATCAGATTATCAGTATTGTGGTTGAAAGATTTCCTGATGACGAACAGAACGTCTCCATCTACAGAATATAATAGCAGAAAATTATTCAGAGAATGGGAAGAAACCACTGAATAAAAAAAGGAAAAAGGACACAAACTGGTACTGGATGGTCATTGTGTAAGGGTATTAAAAACAGACATGACTCTGAAGTGGATATCACTGCATGGACTCAGTTCATTTCTGCATTCTTGGGACGCACCAATCTGATCATGGTGTCCTGTATTGGCCCGAAACAGCCCCTCAAAGCTGGATTGGGTATTGGTGGGGAGGGATCAGTCCGAACTTGACACTAAGGCTAAACTATGGTTTAGTTAGGGTATAAAATTTTACAACTGAATAGTCATTTCTGTGAGTTCTGAGGCATCTTTTTTTACCAAACTGCTGGTAAACACTCACTTTATGGTTTAGATAATTATCAACTTCAGTAATTCTATTTGTACTCATTTTTGGTCTTTTACTCAAAACATTACCAATCTTATCCCACAGTAGGGCACACAAGTTATTATTCAACTCTGGTAATGGATTGAAATCGGTCGATACCCAAAGTCCAGGTATTGGTATCTGTATCTGGACCAGAAAAGATGGATCGGTGCATCCCTGCATCCACAAGTACAGGTCCCTGTAACTGAACCTCTCTGGGCCTGTAGCCATATAAGATTGACTGAGGCAAAGTCATAAACCGTCCTGTGTTCTCACTGATTAAAATTATTTTAGAAATCACTGCAACCTCTGCTTTAAAAAGGAGAGTGACTGCCTGGCTTGTTGTCAGTGCACAGTTTAGGAGCTAGCAACCTGGATGGTACAGAGATGTAAGAGTGCCCACGCCATGGGTAGCTTACAAATCTGAGAAGGCACCATTATAGCAACATCTTTTGCTATCTAGACAATGACTCATTAAGGAAGACCTTGCATTTTTCACAAAGCTCAAGAAACTGGACTCCTCATTGAAATACCAAGTATGCCCTTATCTCCAGGGTTTTGAAACATGTTCCTGGCAACCAATGTCAAATGTGAATTTTGTTTTCATAAAAAAAGTTTCTAAAAAATTTAGTGTCAATATTCAACAAGTGATCTTTGCATTAATTTCATTACACATGGAATTGACATGATTTACAAACCAGCAGTCTGTCATACTTTGGACTCCTGTCTCAACCTTGTTCATTTCTTTGTTCAGGACTTAATGCTTTACTGTGGGGATGTTTTGTGCGTTTGTCTCGGTGCTGCAGTGGCTGAAGGTGTGTTAGTGTGCAAGTGTCAGTCTTATAACACACAGCCGTCCATCATCAGTGGCTGCTCACAGCTGCCACTTCTTGCCTGCAGTATCAAGGTTCTATCATGAGTTTTCTCAAAAGGTTTCAGAGTCTCAGGTTTGTTTGGGCTTTTTTTCCCCACTTTCTTTGCCTTCACAGTGTCATGTTCAATGCCACCCTTCAACTCGCCACCATTTGATAAAGCTCTTTTTCCAAGGTCCCTGTTCAATCATCTCAGTTTTTGTTATAAATTCACTTTACCACCTCCAGCATGTCTGTGTCTCACTCTTGGGCCCACCTGAGTCAAATATCATAAAATTTTGATTTTACCCAGTATCTTAGCTTTTTGGGGACTTGGCTAGGGAGTTGTACAGGCTGCTATGATTTATCACACTGTTGGAAAGGAGCAGTTATTTGTGTGTGTTTACCTTTCAGGTAATCAGCCTCTTTCAAGTGATCCGCAGTCCTGCTAGAAAACTTGACTCTCTCCGCATGCAAAGGTTGGACACTAACTGAACTTGCCAGGATATGGTACCAAGCAAAATATCTTCATCTCAGGAAATGAAGTAAACAACTACGTTTTGGAGAATTTCATGTAGCTGGAGGGCTACATGTTGTATGTGGCTGCCTTGACCAAACAGAGCCTAGCAAAGCGCCTACTCTACCATTTGCCCTTTAGTTTTGATTGGTGGTAGATTTGAAACCAGGTAAGATAAATCTATCATTCTTTTTGCAAATAAAATTTAAAGAGTTTCACTTTCACTCTGTGCCCCAGAAAGCTGCTTTCTTAAACGAATGCATCTGGAGAAATCCACCAACCGCGGTTATTTACGTCCCTCCCTACATTGAAATCACGTCGCTTCCTACGTTAGTACACGTCATCACACTTTTTTTTTTACAATTATATTTTGGAGGGATAGCAAAATGTGATTAAATCAGAGCCTCTGGAGTACATGTTTCAATTTTCATGGTTTATAGCTGTTTTTTTTTTTTTGTTTTTTTTTAGTTAGTCTGGGCATAAGATATACATTAGGCTACACTATGCATTTTATCACTATTTGGGGATTAATGGATGTACTAGCATATAGTTCGCTTTATGGAGAAAAAAAAAAAGAAACGAAAGAAAGTCCAGCATGTAAAAATGTTAAGTTATGCTTTGGTAGACGTGGTTTGGTAGGTCTTAATGGGTTAAAGGCTTTGGCCTCATATTACATGCTAAAACAGTTTGCACAAGGCCAAAGTACCACAAACTACCCTGGAAAGTGTTGTTAGCTGTAGTAGGGGAGGGTTGGTTGTTACATTATTTACTTCTTGGCACCAGAGGGCGCTGTCTCTCAAATTGTGGTATAGAAGGTTACAGAATTGGGATAAGAGCTCATCTACATAGTCTTCTCTTGAGTAAAACAGCTGAATGAGAGTTGAGAGGAGTTTTTTGTGGTTTCATATCACATTGTAAATATTCAACTCCTCCTTATAAAACAACAGTTACCCCTACAAAGTGTGAGGAAAAGCTATAGTTTAGATTGTTATTAGCTAGCTAATTGGCTAGCTCACCAAACATTCCCCCTGGATTGATAAAGTATTCCTGATTCTGATAGTTGTTAGCCTTGATGCTACTGTATTGTGAACTGCTCATCATAAAAACATCTTTCACTGGTCATTCCTACATTACATTGAAGATGTTGCCTTGAAATGTTTATCTCTCTCATTTTCCAACTCACTGTAAGAAAGAGTACAGTAAGCATAAAAAACTTTATTATATCATTTATTTAAACTTCCTCACATTTTTTTTACACTGAAGGTTAAGCCTTGTTTACCATGGTTATTTAAAGTCCGGTCATTGTAAGCATGTCACTCTCAACCAGGCCACTTTAGTGCATTAGGAGCTTTATAATGTAGACACAAAGGGGAGAGGTAGATGTCGATCAGATAGGGGAACGTGTTGGCTAAGACAGAGGGAAAATTTAATATACCTTAAACACAGAGGAAATATATGTTATTCTCTTGCCTTTATATTTGTGCTAAGACTGCTCATGACTGCAACACATCTTTTGTCCCGAAAATATGTCTTTACTAAAGATACACTAACCATCAACACATTTCTGGTGAAGTATCAAGTAACAATAGATCATATCAGGCTGCGGCAGCGTCCACGTATCACTTACAGATCATCAGGGAAGGATGCAGCTGCAAAGCCTTTACACTAAACGGAACGTGATGGAAGGATGGAGAGATAGATGAAGAGAGAAAGAGAAGAGAGTATTACAGCAGGGGGGAGGATGAAGAAGTGGACAAAGAGGAAGACTTTTGTATTTTTGATGCTAAATTTCATATCCGCATACTACTTGGTAGTGAAAACCTGGGCTTTAAATTTGGAGGAATTCCATATTTTCTTTTCTATCTAATCAGAAAGAGACTGTGTGTTAGGTTAATGAAGCCGTAAGTGAGAGACAACATTTTGTCATTGGTAGAGTTGTAGTTACTCTTTAAAGGCCTGCCATTATTGAACAAGCTTTAAGTGTAAGAAAAAAATCCATTCATGTGCTGCGTAAAGGCAGCATAGTTTAGCACAAATACAATCCCAGAAACCAGTATAATAAATGTGGTTATTAAACCACTCCCTATGAACTGATTTATGTAATACAGAGAGCAGTTTCTTATCCAATCTCAAAGTGGGAGTTTTCTATATTTCCACATTTTAAACATGGATACAAAGTAACAATGTTGGATGTTCTAACTAAATGAGTGCTGATTTTCAAACAGCTTCATGTTTTTTTCAAATTGTTCAAAACAGCCTAATTTAAAAATAGTGTGAGACCCTCACAAGACTTGCTGAAATAATAAGGTTATTGAAAAAATATATCCTAATTAGTCCATGACATGTTAGAGGTGTGACTGCAAACACCAAGGTACCATAGCTTTGCCCCTGACAGGCCTTTTTTGAAAATAGATTTATTTTTATTTTTTTTTAAGATTTATAGTATGAATCATGTAAAGTCACTCTAAGGTACCAGAGAAACAGTATAAAGCCTAAAAAAGGACAATAACCCCTCTTTAAGTTTCCAGTCAGGCTGGTACCAGTGACCCTGGATGTGGAAGATGCCTTGACCAAGACATATAATGTCACTGATCTGGGTATCTACTGGTACACTACTTTACATCAGAAAGAAAGAAAGAAAGAAATGAACTTTAGTCATTGCCTCAACAGGTTGAAACACCTTGAAAGTCTGCTAAAGCCTGGAAATCATATTTCGCTACATGCCTCTTTCCATCTCTCGGGGGATTCCAATGCAGCTTTTTAGGATCTGAGTGGAGCTGTAGTCTTGTTCACAGTGATTGTGAGAGCTTGTGTGGTGTAATGTTTTTAGGTAAGCATCAGTGCATCATGCATCAAACCTCAGCTTAAAAAACTGAGGCCAAGAACCAAAAAGAAGCAATGCAAGAAAATAGAGATGGACTGATCAAATGATTAGTTGTTAAACATCCTTCTGAAATAATCAGCATCAGTGAATGTATGTACTCATGACCAACTTTCAAAATAAACAGATCTTTGTGTTTTTGTATTCCATTAATCTATTAATACACCCAAACCAACTTATACTGACTGTTTAATAATGGATTTTATTATGAAACTGTTCTAAAGGCAACAAAATACACTATCTAGATGATATACTGGCCTTTAGCTAACAAATTATCAACATTTGCAACTGAAACACCAATATCAGGCCACCAATGCAAAAAACATCAGAATCCATTTCTGCTGTTGGCTGCACTGTGTATCAAAATATGAGTACTAGCCTTAAACATTTAGGTTTATGTAGCCTTTGATACTCCTTGTGTGTGTGTGTGTGTGTGTGTGTGTGTGTGTGTGTGTGTGTGTGTGTGTGTGTGTTGTAGTGTTTGATGAAAAAAAAAATCAGACTGATTACATATTTGGTAAACTTCGTAAAATCATAGATGTAGTAGCAGACGTGTGTAAATTCATTTTAAATCGTGAAATATTGAGCACAACTATAAAAAAAGAAACTCCACACTTTGATTTCAATCACAATTCCTTCAGCGGTTTTAATGAAAATAAACTCTTTTTGTACAATACAAAACAAATAAATATCCATTTAGCCCACAGTTCTCAAACAGACCTCCAGCCCTGCAGAGTGTTGAACTGTTGTTAGTTGGAATGTGCAGCAAATCACAGGATCAGGACCTGTGTTGCATTCAGGGTAAGTAGGAACTTTGAGTGGAGACCCTGAGAGCATTAACAAGCTGATCTATTGTTTGCCTCTTCAGTGTTTCAACAGCTCACAGCCCACACCTGTTTTTATCACCAACAGCACAACATCTGCACCAGCTGCAAGGTCTGCCTCTTGACATTCTTTGATCCCTCTCAGGGGAAATTTAGACCCATCCCGGCTTTGTCCAGGGGATTTCACAAAGTCCAACTGCTACTTTATGGCTTGCTTATTCTGCACAGGATAAAGATCAGCTGAATGAAGTATTGAAAATGACACAGCCACACTGATTGTCACTTGAAAAAAAAACAACAAAAAATATCATCTGATTCCTATCACAAAAATCTCCCAAAGGAAAATGTGTGTTAACCTTATTGTGTCAAATTTAGCAATTCAAGCTCAGATTCCAGACTAACTACTAACTTTTTCTTACTTGAATATAATTTGCTAATTTAAGGAGGATAAAAGCATAAAAACGTAGACTTACAAAACATTTAGCACTTAAAATCGTTTTCTTTATTCTAGATTATTAAAGAAAAGCAGCAGCTTTACATTTTACTACAGACACCCATTCATTGACCATGTGTTTTATCTGCTGTGTCTGTCCCCCTCTAGTGGACACTTATGGTGCAAAACCTCCAGGCAGAAACAAAAGGTAAGCCTTTGTGAAACCCCCCTATCAGACTGTTGGTAGAACAGACAGGTTTAACATATTTTATATACAAACTGATAAATATATCGGGAGGACAACACTCTAGTCTTCTACATTCATTTAACATAAGAAGTATTAACAATTGCCAGTCAAAACTATGGCAAATGAAAACACTTGTTTTCTTATTAAAGCTGTTCACACACAGGGTCTCACCTTGGCCTTTTTAATAAATGTACACAGTTTTATATAGCCATGTGCTATACTCTCAAAGTGACCCTAAAAAACAGACAGGGAATCAATGACTCGGGGAGGCAAAATACAAAAATGTTATTTTTTTCCACTGATTAACATCTTCATATCTGCTAGCAAAAATATCAGATATTTCCAAAACATTCATTTACATATTAAAATGTGGAGTTCTAATCATTTTATAGTGTTTATTATATGTTTTAAATGTGGCTCCAGGTCATCTGGACCACAAACTGATGTACCCGCTTCATCCCTTGGGCCAAAAGAGGCATGTCGTGTTTTTTTTGTTTTTTTTCTAATATTTTTTTTTTCTTTTTTTACAAAGTCCAACATCACAGTTTTCCAATCCAAGTGGAAATGAGTGCCGTCTAAAGCAGTCCAGAAATTTCCACAACTGGGTATATTTTGAAGTGAAGCCGGTTAATCAGTCTGAAGATGTAGAAGTCTCTGAAAGAGCAGCCTCTTCAGGACCTGTCCTGGTTCTGGAGTTCGGGTTTCATCTAAACTTTATCTCACAAACCATATTTGTGTAAAATCACCACTTCAAAATGTCAGAATGTGCGTCTTTATGAATTAATCTTCAGTTACTTTTGTACATTTAGCAGCCGAGCATACAGAGAGATGGTGTAGAGGACGGTGGACGGTGTCTTGACAGCTAGACATTCAGGCTCCTGAGCTCCCTCATTGGTTAGGAGAGGACATTCAAGAGGTTAAGGGAGAGGTGCTGCCGCTGACCGCCACACTTTACTATACAGTTCAATGTGTTAAAGCAGTTGTAAGGAACTGTACAAGAGAAGATCTTTTATCCTAAATAATTTGAAGAATCTCCTCTATTTCTTCACGAAAAGTCATTTTGAGTCATTTACAGTAATTCTGTAATTTATTTTCAGGAGTGGTTCTTTTTGAAATGTTGGCCCAAAGAGTTGGTCCAGTTATGGTGACTGGATAAATATGAGTCAAACTTTTTTGTACTGCTTCCATTTTTGTTGTATACATGCCGTTTGTACAAATGGTTGTTGTTCAGATATCCTGTGTGAGTCCAGTTGTTCGGGGATTGATGTTAGAAGATTATGTTCTTGAATCAACGAACCTGAAAGAGGAGAAAACATTTAAGCTCGTCAAGAAGTTGAAAGTACAACAAAGAATTAATTTTTATCTGTAGTTCTTCACCTGCAGACAGTGTGGTTAAAGCACGGCTTCAATATAAAATGAAAAACTGTTAAGTATCTTTGCTTTTCTATTTTTGGTGGTGATAGAAGCAGCTTGTTTTATTAAAAACATGTAGAAAGACTTTGCCAGCTACATTTCACGGAGCTAGCTACCATGTAAACAGGCTAACTGTAGATAGCCACAACCAATGCCTGATTTGACAGCTATAATGACTTGTGGAAAAAACTGCCTCCCGCAACATTTTTTATTTTTACCAGAAGAAGTTCTTAGATTACAGTTTGGTATTTTTATTTACAAAAAATAAATAAATAAGAAAATAAAAAGGAATTAACATGCAACAAAAACAGCTAGTTAGCAAAATTTGTTTTTGTTTCTATCTGTTCATTAAAGGGACAAACCATTGCGGTACTGTTGTAAAAAGTATCAAAGGTGAACAAGTAAAGATTTAAGTAATCTTTTAAGTAAAGAAACTCTTAAATTGGAAAATAATAATGAAAAAACATGCAAAATGTTTGAGCTACTTTCATGACTGACAGACTTTACAGATTAGCCTCTTCTCTCAGAGACGTGTTCTGCTTGTTTATTAGCTTGGCTGTAAACAAAGATATTATACCTTGTATCACTGCTGATGCCCTGTTGTCTCTCCACAGCTCTCCTCCTCCATCCTCTCCTCCTCCTGCTCTGCGTCCTCCTCCATCCTCTCCTCTCCCCCTAGCTCCTCCTTCTCCTCCTCTGATCTCCTCTCTCCCTCCCTGGCTGCTGATGTGCTGCTCTGACGCCCTCGTTGCCTGTGGGTGCGACGAACTTTTCTGGCGAGGCCTTTCTTCTTGGGCCCCAGTGATGAGCAGGTCTGGGTCGGGGTCGTAGCTGGACTTGGGGAAAGGGATATGGAGGGACATGAGGAAGAAGGGGAAGAGGGTTTGGACCTGGGAAGAGGACTCTGGGCTGGGGAGGGAGGAGTGGCTGGGGTATTAGATGTTGTGACTACAGGAGGATGCGTGTGAGAGCCTGAGGAGGTGCAGGGAGTCTGGTTGTTCTCGATGTCCTCCAGCTCTTCATGGGGGGCCAAGGTGGAGGAATCTGGAGCTGCAGAGCAGCTAGCTGCTTCATCAGCAGGACCTCTGGGAGAGTCTGTAGAAACAAAAGAAAAGAAAAAGAAAAAACAGAAAATCAAATGTCAAAAACATATCAATGTGATATTATTAATAACATTTTGTGACACGTGTGAAAAGTGAATGATCTTGCTCCTGTTGTTAGTCTCACCAGGGCCACTGCTGTTCTGGGACTCATCAGTCATGGGGGGCTCTGCCTCCTCTTGGATTGTTGGTACAGATGCAAGTAGACCTGAGTAACACACACAAACATAAACACTTCAGTGTCACATATTCCCCCCCCTTACTATTGGATGAAACCAACAGATCTTTTTATCTTCCCTGACTTTGACTTTTGTTCAAGTATTGAACATTACCAAATATTTTCCTGAAGATTTTGTTTGAAACAGACAAGAATGAGAAGAGAACTTTATATTAATTTCATATTATTATCACTGAAATTTAAAGTGTTAAGTTTGACTTTAGTAAAACTACAACTGCCCTACTTCGTTCTGTGGTATAAAAAAGGGGCAAAAGCTTAAAAATTCAACTTTAGAGACTCCAATTCATCCCTCCAGCTCGCTTCTTGTTGTAACCCTGTAGATGATAAAACTCATGAAAACAAGGAGTAATAGCATTATGAAGTGAATATTTAACCGTCTGATTCAACCAATTTTTAGTTACAAAACTGATGTTACACATGAATCAGAGGAAGACGAGTCACCACCAACCTAAGCCAAATATGTCTGAGTCATTGTTTCCTAAAGTCTCTGGCCCTTCCTGCAGAAACTACAAAACTACTTTGTAGGGTTTTTAGGCTGAGTAAGTATGATTCATTTAAAGACTGTGAGCTAATTCATGTCATGAGCACAAAGGTTAAAAAAAACTTTGCTTAAAGCCAGGTTAGCTAACTTGGCTACAGCAAAGCCAAGGTCTGACCTGTTGGTAGCAGTCTACACACAATTAACGTAAACAAGCTGCTGTGAGACTATGTTATTCCCAGAATATTTTCTAGTCCTGTGCAGGGCCTGTTCTCTACATGTGAGATGTGCATTACAAAAGTCTTGGATATGTTTAAACTTCATTAGAGTGACAGTAGTTATATAAAAATCTGTCACGGTGATGATGCAGTGCCGGTCAGTCCGGCTGACTTACTGAGTCCTCTGTAATGTGAGAGTTGCTGGTAAACTTGTTTCATCCTTTCTATGTTGAGCCTGCTACCCTCTGCATGATTGATCATAGGTTTGGGGTAATCCACTCCAACCACACAGTTTGCAGCTTTCTGGATCGTCTCTGGGGCGTTCCAGGGCTCATAGATGTACCGGTTTGGGTAATCCTTTAAGATTGGGATATAACGCCTGCAGAGTAAATATATGAGAAAAGGTCAGACCTTAATGTGAAGGACACAATGTGTTTAGTCTTTATGAAGAGAAATGATGAGGTTTAGTGTGAGTTTCAGTGTAAAGTCAACCTGATGTAGTCTCCTGATGGATCCGTTCTCCTTCCAAAGCCAACCGGGCAGTAGCAGTGGAAGAACTGCTGGAAGAAGGCACTGCAGGACAGCCACATCCAGCTGCCAGCGTTAACGCTCCAGTCTGCATCTAACAACAGCTCCTCAAACACCTGCATTAACACACACACAGAGAACACCACATGATTAATACTGTCACTTTATTGGACAGTTAATACAGCACAAACACTCTCTGACTTGTCTAAATTTTATCCTTCTACCCCTCATACGCTGAGTGTACCTTCATGCCGCTCTCCCAGCTGATCCACAGGTCGCCCCTGGTGAGGAAACAGGCCACGGAGTGTCGAGCCAAGTGGTGGATCCAGCCCTCCTGCCTCAGCTGGGTCATTATGGCGTCGATCCAGGGGAAACCAGTCCGACCCTCAGCCCACTTGGCCAGTGCCTCTGGGTTCTGGTCCCAAGGGATCTGTTTGAAAATTCAGAAGATACATAGATAAGGTCAGCTCAAGTGTTAAAGTAGTAGGGCTGCAGCAATTGGTCGACATAATCGACAAGTCGACGATAAAAATTCACCGATTTTAATAGTTGACGCGTCGTATTATTATTTTTATTGTCGTTGTGGTGAAATCAAATCAAATCAAATCAAATCAAGTTTATTTATAAAGCACTTTTCATACATTAAAAGAAATGCAGCACAAAGTGCTATACATGTTAAAAACAGTCCCCGCCCCCCCATTCAAACTACACCCCAAAGCACCACCCACCCACCCACCCACACACACACACACATATACACACACACACACATACATATGCACACACAAAACATGATTTTAAATGTGTAGATAAAAAATCGTGTGGCTGAGTACAGAGGAGCCAGGTCAGGAAACGCCAGGAGGCCGACTGCACTGGGCGGCGTCCACAGTCTAAAGCCAGGACGCCTCCACCCGGGCATGCCTCGCTACAGGACCAGCAAGGGGCCCACTGCAATCAAATACCAGGGGGTAATACTCATTTGTAACTTCAGTTCACAGCATGAGGTGCTGTGTTATTGGATACTTTTATGGGAAAAGATCACTAAGTTCATACGTGAGGAATATTGATGAGGAAAAATCTCCACTTCCAGAGATTGCTGTGCGCTGACGGAGGCTCTGCATCTCCAGCTTGGACAGCCTGACAGCTCCCGGAGTTTAGCGTCTGATAACGTGATTTAGAGAGTCTCCTTCACTCTCTGTTACCGACAGTTTTTCAGGATCTGAGCCACAAACTAGTGTCAAAACTCCCCTTACTTTTTAAAAGAGAGGACATTAATCTGATGGTGCTCTCACTCTCAAGCTCACACTGCATCGGTAACACTCAGCGGGGAGGAGGAGGGGCGGAGTGGGCATGAGCGAAATAGCGCATGCAGAGAAACTAAATGCGTTGTCATGGAGAGCTGGGACAGAGTCAGACGGGATCATACAGAGAGCAAAACAAGCCCCAATGAGCAAATAAACATTAGAAAACAAGCACAAAGTCACTTATAAGCTGTCTGTCCAACACTGCATACAACAACTTCATCTCCCTGTTACCTGCTTCATTCATTTTGAGATTTATTTATTTATTTTTGTATAGTAGGCTACTTATATTTTTTCATGTCATCATGAATGAAATAAAGACAAACGAACAAACAAACAGACATGACACAGGGCTGACCAATCAGAGGTGAGAACTTAACTCTGGGTAAATGCAGTGAAAATGCAACACACAGGTTGAATTATAAAGGTCTGCACATTTTAAAGGACAAATTAGGTTGAAACACACAATAACAGATTAGTCGACTAATCGAAAAAATAGTCGATAGATTAGTCGACTTTAAAAATAATTGTTAGTTGCAGCCCTATTGGACTATAAGAGTAAACAGACTTGCCTTTTTATTTTTTTATAATTTTATTCTATATTCTGCATTTTGCTGTGCAAAACAGTGTTGTTTAATTAGCTCTGTTATGAGAGAAATCATTTTGGCATTTATTTGGATACATTATGGTTTTGAAATAATTGAACAACACAAAAATAATCGTTAGACTAATCGTCCAATTAAACATTAAATTAATCGACTAATGGATAAAATAATCGCCCGATTAATCGTTTTAAAAATAATCGTTTACCCCCAGCCCTATAAAGTAAAAAAACAACCTTTTTACCCAGGATCACCAGGTCTCTTTCAGTTTTCATTCAGCGTTTTGAATCCACAGTCTCACCTGTACACAGATTGGGTTTCCCTCCATGCGGTCAAAATTCGGGTTGTTGGTGGCAGCCGTGTAGAAAAACTCTCTCCATAATAACTGGCCGAACAGCGACAGAGGAGGAGTGCAGCGCTTCCGCAGCTGATGGAAGAGCAAAAGAGAGATGGAAAAACAGAGGAGGGGAGGAGATGAGTGAAGCTGTTAATCAAGTCTTCATCAAAAAGCTGATCATAAATGGACTGGTTGTAGAGAGGTACCTTCATGTAGAGCTCCCTGAGGTTGTAGTACAAAACCCTGCAGGACAAACAGCCAAAGCGCAGGTAGGGGCTGAGGCCCGTAGGACTGGCATACAGAGAGCACATCTTGCCCTGTGGGTGCTCCAAGTTGGCCACCCATGCCTGCACACGGAAAATCAAGCGATTATCAGAGATGTGTCAAAGAAGTTTCTACCTTTTGTGATCGAGGCAGTAAATGAACACTCTCTATTTTCTTTAAGATTAACCTGTTATCTCTTCTGATTACAGCACACTGATATCATCAGCAGCTTTTTTTTTCATTTACCTTTTTGTCCAGGTGTTTGTTGAGTCTGTCTAAGGCCTCTGACTCTCCTCCATACCAGACAGCTGGAGGTAAACCTTGCGTCCTGAAACCTGGACACACATGGAGACAAGGTCATGTCACTAAAAACAAAAACATTCAGCGGTTCTCCAGTTTTCAAAGTTAAGAAACAATTTTTGCCCCAGTGTGCAAGTCATCACAAAAATTGACATGTTTTGAAAACCAATAGTCTTGTTACCTAGCTCTTCCAGTGAAGGTATACTGTACAGCTGGTCGTGGTTGTCGGCTATCTTGGTGCAACATTTGTCCATCTGCTGCTGGCTGATGGGAGGCAGAGGTCTCCTGGGTAACTCCAGTCTGCTCACAATGGTCTGAAACCGCTTAAAGGTCAGAGGAGGATTGTTGTTGTTCATCTCTATTAT
Organism: Halichoeres trimaculatus; assembly: GCF_033239565.1. Lineage (NCBI taxonomy): Eukaryota > Metazoa > Chordata > Actinopteri > Labriformes > Labridae > Halichoeres > Halichoeres trimaculatus. Next base: position 14,101,075 of record NW_027437187.1, on the reverse strand, counting down.
CCTGCGACCAAAATAGAAGAGACACATTATCATACAGCTGAAAAGTTTATCCACAGGAGTTTGTAATGAAATATCCTGCAGTAGTCAGATTGATCTACAACATCCCCTAAGAGTAAAAATGTGCATCAACTGCAGAAGTCTAAAGGAAAGCAAAAAGCAAATGACAGTCTGGAAAACAACTTAAGACAAATGTTAATGTGATCTGTAGAAATCAAAGGGTCCAACTTCAGCATCAATTAAATTTAAGCAGCATTTTCTGACTGATAAAAGATGAGGTGGCCTTTTATTTAAGTATTTCATGGTAATCCATCAATCAACAGTTGCTGAAATATTTACACTAGTCTAGAGGTTTGTGGCCCCAGAGATTAAATCCTCATTGGTTCATGCAGGCAACTGTGCAGATGAATATGTACTTGTCACATCCTGAAATAGTGCAAACTCACAGGCTATGTGACAGCAAAGTGACAAAAATTTTTTAAATAGAGTGAAATGATTCAGTTAGAGTTTCTTTAAACTTGCTAAATAACCATGTTGCCCCTATCTGAAGCCAAGCCTGAATGCTGGTTTTATGGCCAGTTTCTCAACAAAAGGGATAAACTGACCAGGGTCTCCTGTGGGTAATAGGCTTGAAACTTCTTTATTTTGCACACCCAAACTTGAAAAAACAACAACAAACAAAAAAACCCTGTCCCTTTGAAGGTAGGATAAACCATGTACAAAACAACTTTTAGGAACTACAGAAGGAAACAGAGAAAATACATAAACTATACCAGAAAGCACAACAGTGCCTCCATCTGCTAAGAAAACTCACTTCCTTTAACATCAGTTAACTTCTTTGTCTTGGTTTACTGCTCACCTATAGGATCATTTTTCCCTTTCATCATTTCATCCTGGTACAACTTCCTCACCACTAGTAACTTCTCCTGTGTAGTCAATTGGACTAGTAAAATCCCTTTCTGACCTTGAGCAACAATCTGTGATCAGGACAGCCACCCTGATCACAGATCTTACCCCCTCCATCACTCTTTGTGATAACTGCCATCAGACAGATGATATAAAGGTATACTGGCCTCCTGAATAAGAACAAATAAGGGTTAAAGTTGTACATGCTGTCTTCTGAGCCATGTGAAAATCAATCTCTGTTACCTTTGGGGCAGACAATAAAGTCCATCCATCTGAATATAAACAAAGAACTAACATCTATCTACTTCATTGATCTCAATCACACGAGAACTCATCTTCAAAGAATTTACATGGAACCTTTATTTAGGCTTACATGATTGAAAACACACACGACAATCACACTAGGAATCTGTGAACTTTGGGAAGTCTTTTAGCTTGAAATCAAATTTTTACAAGAATATATATAAAAAATCAAAAAAACACTGACTTCAAATAAAGTCTAGTAATTAGGGCTGGGACGATATGCTATTCTTGTGATTTGATTCTATGATGATTTTGGGGGTGATCACTAGATGTAAAATGTGATTCTTCGATATTTTGATTTTTGAACTTTTGGTTTGCTTTTTTAACACCAGACTATGTAAAAAGTTAAATGATGATGATAATGTCTACAGACTATAACAGGAGCCATATTTTCCCCATAAAATGCACATCATGTGAGTCAGAGAGGAACATTTCAACCTCTGCTAGATGAAAGTAGTAACTTTCTTCCAATCCAGCTTATAAACTAATACTGAAATGAAGAATTTTAATTTGAAAAAAAAAAAAGACAAAGAATCCAGATTTTGATTTTGTCATACAAAAAATCCCAATGTAACAATTTTTAATTATTTCTCCCACCCCTACTAAAAATGTACATGTTTTTAAGATGAAAGAGTAGTTAAAGCTTAGTAGTTGTTGTATCTAACGTGCAAAAAATATTTGTTTGACTCTGTATTGACTAGAGGGTGAGTACTAGCAAGAACCTCACGATATGATACCCATCAGGATAATATCATAAAATTACAATATTGTGATATTTTGTGATATTCTATACATATAACTGTTTGATAGAGAACAACTTTTCTTGTACATTGTGTTTGAAATAATGAAAGCCAGATGCATTATTTCACAAATACACTCAACTTGAAAACATAAAGTGTGTCAAGTTTGTCACGAAAACTACTCTGACATAAAACTAATGTTGCAAAAAAAAATTCTAGGTTGAAAGACGTGGTCAGTTGGTGAAACTAATAAACGTCACTTGGTGTAACCAATTTTTCTCATATACAATCTAACACTGCACAAAACAATTGTGCTTTGTTTTGTTGATAACAACAACCGTGATTATTATTTCATCAGTCTACTACACTTTAAAAATCTAACTTAAAATTTTAAACTACCTGACCAAAGAAAAGGGAGAAAACATTGATGTTTATGATACCAAAACCTACATCATCACATATAGGAATAGAATACTTTAAATAAACTTTGAGATCATACTTATTGTACAGTTTATGGTCAACATACAGTGGAGTAGCTCTTCGGCGCCATCTACCGCAGTGGAGGTGCAGGACGTGTTATAATTCCAACTCACCTAAAATATGAATTTTTAATTTAACAAAAATATCGATGTCAAGAGTTAAATCAATAATCATATCAATAATTTATCACAAAGTACCGCAATATATGGCCATATCAATATTTCTCCACACCTCTAGTATTGAGCTCATTCATTTATTTAGGATGTTTACCCTGCAGCTCTATTGCAAAAAGTTTTGACTTTGTTAAAGTTATTGTCAGAATAAAGTTAGGGGCAACTGTTTATAAAAACTCATGTATATCATTGTAATGTGTCACTTTAACCTGCAGGTTAATGGTAAAAACATTCCTGAGCAGCAGGATTTGGCTGCAGGACACATACACACACAGAGATCAACACGAACAGAGCTACTTAGTCCATATTTTTTTGAGCTTGTTAAAAAATCTTCAAAGTGAAAGAAAATACTTTTAAGAGATCTAGTTAAACCCGTGTTCCTCCTTTTTTGATGCTGCAGGGGACAGACACTATAAATACAGAGCCTCACTATCTTATACAACTTGTCTCCATTTGCGAGGCTGCCCGGTTGGTGGATTTGCAACGAGGAAAGTTTCCCATTGGTCAACTAGCTGTGGCAACTATGCATGAGCCATGTAAGCTGAGCACATGTTCACTACTACAGGTCCAAACCCTGCAGCAGAGTGCGCACACACACACACACACCGCTAAGCTCCCTTCTGCTGCCTTAAGCACTCGTTCAGTATTCTTACATAATGTATTGGAATATTATGAGCCTGTTTGTGTAATGCTGGAGTAGAAAACTGACAGTCTGACTTCTGTCTGTAGAAGGCAGCACACAGTCAGGGCTGTTTACAGGGAAAGTCCTTTGGCACTCCCTTCCACTCTTACTCATTCTACCACCCGGTCCAGCACATGGACAGGGGTGTGACCAGCAGTGACATCACATGACCACCAGAGGGCTCTGGTGAGTAGGATGCATGAGGAAGGGGTTGTGATTTTTTGCAAACTTCTTGTTTGAGGTGAATCACTGACAACTTTTCAAGAAAAAAAAAATTCAGACTGAGGGACGTTCCTGATCTTATGAAACACTGTAAAATAATCCAGCAGTGTGATCTTCAGCAGGGTGATGTCATTTTTTAAGCAATTTCAGATTCTTTGAATCCATCAGCTCAATGTAACCCTGAGTACAACAACATTATCCATGAAAAATGCAACTGGTATAAGTATTTTAAACTATACAGTCTTAAAACAAAATGGACGTGTTAATTTATATTTAATTCTTATTTATTTTGTGTGATTTTCATCATGTTTAATTACATGTTGTAGATGAAAGCATTAATTTTCTTTAAAGAGGGGGAGCTGACAATTCATTACTTATTGTGACATTATTTTATGAATGTTTCTCATCCCTTTAACCTCTAAACCTTAATATTTCATGCAATTTTTTTATTCCTTGGACAAGTTATGTTAAAATAAATCAAATGGGTTTTTTTTCAACAAGCTTTACTCAAGATAATAAAACTACACACTACAAGTTCAGTGATGTAATAAAATAATTGAAGACAGATGAAAAGATAACATATATATATATATATATATATATATATATATATATATATATATATATATATATATATATATATATAAAAAGGAGTCTTACCTTGAGTTGCAAAATGAATACAACTATAACTTTTTTCCCTCTGATGCTCAAAACATACATTTAAAAGGCTTTCAGCCCATTTTCATAGAGCTGCCTTCACCTGTCTGCAGCGCTTTGATTTTCACTGATTCATCAGTGAAACTCAATATCTCAAAGAACTGCACTGCTGTGGTATGGGAACAAGTTTTCAATCTAGTTATTATTCACAGAAAGGTTAAATAAAACTGACTTGGTTACAAAAAGAAACTAGATGAGAAAAGCTGTCGTCTCAGTACCACGATTTATCCTTTTGAAGGTAGGTGAGGTAAACTATATCAGTGCAAAGAAACGCTGCAACACACCAGAAACTCACATGCAATGCACTGAGCAACAAGATAAGACAACAAAGCTAAATCGGACTCAGGAAAATATTGTAACAATAAATAAAAGCCCGACATGTGCCGGTCTGTTGCAGGCTGAAAAAATGGCCCCAAATCACTCTTCACCCTTCCAACAAGTCACTCTATCCCTACTTGAAGCTGTATAATTTTAGCATGTTCATACTGTGTTATTCAGGTTTTAATTAAATCTCTCTGGTGTTCCTACTTTTGGATACATCCAATCCCAATATCCACAAACCCATGTTTGTTACAGGGTAAGAAGAATCATATTTGTGAGTGTGTGAGTGTGTGAGTGTATGAGTGTGTTACGAACCTATCCAGGTTGTAGAGGGTGTGTGAGTTTCTAATAATGGTCTCCACTCCAAACTCCTGAGCCATCTTAATGATGGCCCCATCCCTTTCCTTTCCATAAGGCTCCGGGTCGTACTCAAAGGTCAGCCTGGTCACTTTCCACTCCTGCAGAAAGGCACAGAATAAAAAACAAAAAGCACGTCAGAGAGGCAAATACGGACATAAAGTGTCAGCCAGGCAAAGAGACACAAACAAGCAAACAATTGCTCTTGCCCTGCTGCTAATAAAAGGTGCAACATCTCACTCTTAGTATGAATGCTTCAAAGGTGTGATGGTGGGATCAAGTGGCACAGCAACATTAGAGGCAGATGGGGCAGTGAGCAGACGGAACAGGCAGGGAGATAAAGTGCTGTGTGAGCACATGGTGAACATGTGTGTGTGAAGCTACCTCTGAGATTTTGCCTATCTCATTTTTGCAAATTTAAAGAGACGCACTGGGAAACCAATATTCTAGGGCTGCAGCTATCGAACATTTTAGTATTCGAGTATTCTACTGAAAATCCCATCGATTAATCGAGTAATCGGATAAAATACATTTTTGTTTAGTTAAAGAGCAGTTATTTTTCAAATGAAAATGTTTCTCTCTAAGAAACAGAATTTTATGATACAGCATGTCAATAAGAGCACTTGCTTTGGTAGCTCCAAAATTTGTAAACACACTTTGACACATTTTTTCTGCCTTGTACATCTCATCAAATGTTACAGACCCGTTTCGTAGAATGACCCATCAGTCTCCAAACTCCAGAAAAGAAGCTAGATTTGTTGCTAGTTGCTATTTTGTATAAGAGGTAGCTTGAGGGGTCTGAAAACTCTATTAATATGCCCTCAGCTCTATTTGATCTTTTTTTAAAATTAAACGATTCCTCGAGGCGGAGAAAATTACTCGAGTAATTTTTGTAATAGAGTACCTCGAATCATTCGAGGAATCGTTTCAGCTCTAAATATTACACTGATGAGGAATCCCTAAACAAAAAAACAGTGCCACAAAAGAAGAGCTGCAAAGTGACAGACTCACTGTAGACTTGTACAGAATATCAATTCATGCTTTAATCACATTATAAAATATAACCTGTGAAAGGATGTGCCTTTTTGTTAGCAACACTAACTGAGACTCAGTTTGAAAGTTCATATCCTGACTGTATCTCTTGTAGCTCTGTGTACCATGATGCATGTTAAAAAAAATAAAATTGCGTAGATAGGATTTTTCAAAATAAGGGTCAACAACTGTGCATCCAAGACCGAGTTTTGTGGCAGCCCTGACTATTAACTTCCAGACATTAGTAGTTTGGTGCACTTCAGAGTAAGATAAACAGTTTTCACCCACTCACAAAGAACCAAATCCACATGATCTGATAAATGAGCCATGTCTGTGCGTGTTCAAGCGGTTCAAGCCCAAAATGATGTCAGAGGTTAACAACAGGATGAGTATTTCAAATATTTCCGTCACATGTCCGCACGGAAACGCTACTCATTGTTTCCTGCTGAGCTACTCTTCACATGTTGGTGAAACAACCTTAATAGCATCCTCCTCATCATCATCACTTTGATTTCCATGTAAAGAATCAGTAAGGGCCAAAAGAACAATAAAGCCCACTCAGAGAAACAAAAAAAAAAAAGTCTCATCCTGTGAGTGGAAAAGCCATTATATTTCTGCAGCATGTAGCTGGTGTGTTATGTAAAGGCTGTTGTATAGACACGGTGAGCGCCTCATAGCTCCTCCCTGCCTGGAACTAAATCCCATCAGGGAATCTCCTCATAAATGTTAACACTGTCAGCTTCTGCTTCAACGCACCTAAGTGTAGTGTAAACACTTGACTAAATGTGACACTTTAAAGTGTTTACTGTAATAAGACGCATGCAGCACAGAGGCTGATCATTACACATGTTTCCTGGTTGAAGTAAAAAAAATTTAATTAATGTCATATTAACATCAGGGTGTGTTTGTTGTGTTTACTGCATGACAGCATCATGTTACAGACACCTCATTCACCGACAGAAGGGAGCTGAAACTAGTAAATATATACAAAAGTCTGACACCTAATTAATAATTATCAAATTGTATATTCAGTTTTTTACATGATTTTCCCCTTTAAAAGCCTTGGGAAAATCATATAAATTACATATTCTGTATCAATGTTGATTTAAGGGGAGACACATATCTGGTCTGTTCAGAGGACACCATGCATTAATGCAGCTCAGTGAAAAGAAGCAGCACAACAGTTCAAAAAGTGATGGAGCACATGACACAGCAAGACAGAGGTGTGTTGGACAAGAATAACATTAAAAGGAACATTATTAAACAATTAAACTGTTTTAAAGAACTGGCACAAAAGATGAAAACTTGCCACATTAAATAAATAATATGAAAGGATAAACTAATGCAAGGATGCTCAAATGATTCTCCTTCTTGAACTCTTAAACTAATTACTTAAACTATGAAATTCCTCATTCAAACATTTGTAAAGACAAATTATTACTGTACTGTAAAGCTTTCAGAAGATGTGAAGGATTTCATAACAAAAACAAAGTAACTACATGAAGTGGATCACTGATTTCCGTTAGAGGAGAATAGAACCATCTGAAGTGCTCAGGAAACTACAGCACTCGCACGTTTGACAAAGGTACTTTTTCTTCATGCAGGCCTGGTCAAAGCATGTGCTGATATTTTGGCCGAGGTGGACCTGTGTGGAAGTGTTCACTAGATCTCTTTTCTTATGAGCAAGTGTTGAGTGTTGAGCTTAGGCTCCACAGCAGCATTTCAAAGGATCCAAAAACGATACGTTCTCTGGCAATGACTGCTTTGTAATCAAACAGAACTTTCTGTCTTTGATTTCATTTGGTCTATATAGATATTTGCATTAACAAAGGTAACATTAGAAAAATGTGCAAATTACACCCCCAAATTTAAAGACTGTATAAGTACTGTGTATTATAACTATTCACTTATAAACCTTTTAAAACCTGGATCTTTACGATTTTGATTTTTCAGATTTTAAGTTTGCTTTTTTACAGTAGACCAAGTAAAATAAGTAAAATGATGACGATGATGTCTACAGACTGTATCAGGAGCCATATTTTCCCACATGTGAGTCAGATTTTAGTATTTATTCGGGATCTCAATTTTCTTCAACCCAGCTTGTAAACAAAATCTAAATTGAAGGACTTAAATTTTGAAAAAAAAAGAATAAATAAACAACAAAAAAACACCATTTTAAAAACATTAAACAAAAAATCCTGATTGTATGATACACTGATTTTTTGTCCCATCCCTAGTTTTCAGTCACAGAGACCAACTTAAAAACAAAAATTGAAACTTTCACTTGAGTATTACTAAAACCTTTTTTTCAGATTTTTTTTATTCAGTTTGATTCTCTGAGTATGAAAAGACTGATATCAAATTCTAGGGTACACGATGCATCTCCTCCTCTGACCACCAATTTAATAAAATTGGGGGGGGGGGGGGGGGGGGGGGGTTAAAACCTTCCAGATTACTGTCTGCAAAATGTATGAATACGAATGTATGTATATTACTGTCTATACATACATTCGTATGTATAGTATCTAATTTGTAAAAGAAAAAAACTCTACTTACATTGCTTTATGCAAGTTTTTCCCAAGTTATTGCTTGATCTTAAAGTGCATTACAAAAGAGAGGTAAGCACAAGTATTTGTAACATCAAGGGCTCCAAGTGGCAGCCTTTAATGAAACCACTCCGAGCTCACCATGAAATACATGAAACTTTGAGAAGTGGTCTGAGAAAATACATGTTTCCCAACAGCTTAGGAGAATTTACCCCACTCACCAAAATGGACCAGGAAAAACTTGACCAATATGCTTCTAAATGCACAGCGAGGAGTAACAGAGTTGCCTCTTGTCATTAGGATACTTAAAGGTAGAGTTTGCAGGATTTTTCAAACAAATAAAATGTCAACTATCACAGGAATTATCCTGCTCAATTGTCATTTCTGGGCCTCTATAAATGTGTGTCAGTGTCTGTGTCTGCCTCAACCCTCTCCTTTGCCTGTATGATATCGTTTTGGTGGTATAGGGAGTCAGGATGTTTCTGGGTAGAGAGTACGTGTGGGAACCTCAGTGTACAAGCCACTTCGCATGATGATTATTGAGAGGAAAACGCTATCCCGAGCGGGTACAATAGTGGAAGTAGCATGGAGAAAGAAAAACAACCAAAGTGAAACGAAACGCCAAACGAATAAAGATTTTTACTAAACGAGGGTAAAACTTGGCTTGACTGTCACTTGCTTCTGGGAGCTTGGAAAGCTGCAAAGAATGACACGTGACACGAGTTGGCTTTCTGCTAACAAGGCATGTGTCAAATACCCGTGATTAGCTTGTGCTAACATGCCAAGTCTGGTGCACAGCTGAGCTAAGGAGGAGGAGGAACCCAGTTTGAGTGTTGTGTTTACTAACAAGTAACAAAAATTCCTGCAGACCCTACCTTTAAAGGGTAAGTTGTAAAGCCATTTCTAGATCATTTTTGGGAACCATCCAAAAAGATAATCATCAGTAAACTACCCTCTTTCTTCTTTACAAACAAGTTAAATGATAATAAATGACAAAGTTTTTTCAGATATTGTTCATGGCACTATGTGAGCAGTGTTTACAGTGTGTGTGTGTTTGTGTGTGTGTGTGGGAACTTTTTTTGTTTCCAGTTGTTAAAGTTAGCAGTGCTCTGTAGCAGACGCCTGGTGAAGTAATGAAACGTGGAATGTACAAAACTTTTTAATTTTGAGTTAGCAGCTGTCTGTTGGTCACACACACAAAGCTAAAAAGTGGAACATCACACTCTGCTATCTGTCCAAACAGCTTTTGTTCACAACAAAAAGGCAGGATGAATGCCCCACACTCAGACTTTGAACAGGTTTTCAGGCCTTTGGGATCTCCTCCATCACAACCAGCTAACATCCCCCGCAGCTGGCAGAGGGTGTTCAGAGGGGTGTAGGGAATAGATTGCAGGGGGTGGAGGTGCTGGCCTGATTTTGGTGCGGGTGAGGGGTGAAAAAGTGGGATTTACAATTTTTGAGGAATGGTCTCACGTGGTCGAGGATTGTCTGTGAGCCTTTATGATCTTACTGCAGAATCTACTTTTAAAGAGGTCAGCTCTGCTTTTTGCACTGCACCAAAAACACCAGAGTATCTCCAACCCAGTGTGTGATTTTACACAGTATGCTAATGTCATGAGGTGTCTTTTGTCCCTTAAGCTGTCTGCAAACTGCAGGTAGGTTATACGTAGTAAACACTTCGAACATGACATCTAGGGGTGAGAGAAAAAGTTGAAAATCAATCTATCTAGATTTTTTGTTCGACAATGTCAAAACCGTGATTCTTTGTCAAAAAATTATTATTTTTTCAAATTCAAATTCTTCATTTCAGCCTTTATCTATAAACTGGATTGAAAAAAAAATTACCACTTTTTTCTAGCAGTGCATGCAATGTTTCTCCCTTACCCACATGATGGGCATTTTATGGGAAAATATTTGGGATGTAGCATTGAGTATTGGCCGATACCGATATTAATCCGATACGATTTCAGCTTTAAATATACATACTTTTATTACTTATTTTTAGAGGTAGACCGATATATCGGCCGGCCGATATTTGGATATACCGGCCGATATTTGGACATTTGTCTCTATCGGCCATCAGCCGTATTTTCTTTTAAAAAGCCGATTTTTGATCCGTTGTATAAAATGATGCAATTTTTGATCAGGCACAAAAAAGATGAGCACCTCAAACTTGTGGAACCACTTGGATACATTACATACTTTTGTTCAAATTATATTAATAAGTTTAAATTTCTTTTTTGACATTTTAAGAAGAGTGTGAATGTTTACTACTGCTTGTTACATTGTGTGTTTACTCAGACAAAATATTTCATTGTTTTGAAAGCTGAATAAATGTTCAGAGGACTGGACACGACTTGTTGTAATAGATTTCTTTTAGTTGCTCAGAAATTGCTGCGTTTCACAAAAATGTGATAAATATATATTTATTTAACAATCGGCCTGAATATCAAATTGGAAAAATCAGCTATGCATATCGGCATCGGCTGCCCAAATTTGGAAAGCATCGGCATCGGCATCAGCTCCCAAAAAACCCATATCGGTCGACCTCTAGTTATTTTGTAGTTTGTCTGTCATGTTAGAAAAGGCTTGATTAAGTGATATTATTCAAACAAAGAACAGTAGTCAGCAACAGTAGGTATGAGGAAAAACTGACCTATTTATTATTAACCAATGGGTAACAGAAACTGCTTATATCGGAGATTTTAGATGCATTCCGATACGATACGATACGATACTTGTTTTTATGCTGATATCGGACTGGGACACCTCTAGAAAATATGGCTCCTGTTACAGTCTGTAGACGTTATCATCATCATTTAACTTTTTCACATGGTCTGGCATCTAAAGAGCAAACTTAAAATCGCAAAAATCCTTAATATTGAGGAATCGCAATTTAATTAAAACGGCACCTCAAATATCTTAATAGAACCGAATCACGAGTCCCAGCCCTAATGACATCCCTGGCTTACCACTAAACCCCAATCCGTTAGGCCAAAGTGACTGACCAACATCAACCTTCCCCCCTCACTGATCCAGTGGTTTGGAAGGGTGAGGGGACGGCAGAGGTCAGAGGTTGGTGTTTGAAGCTGGGTAATGAAGGTTTATAACACCTCTTTTGTTTCTTTGAGTCTCCTGAGGACGGGGGATGGTTGTGGTGGTTGTGTGTGCGTTGAGTTCCCAAGGTAACTCTGTAAACAATATTTGTTTCTATAAGCTGAAGTTATGTTTTCACGCCAATTTACATGATGTGACATAATGGCTCCCTTGTGAGTAATTTCACACAGCATGTCGTTTCTGAAAGCAAATTGGTGATATGCAACACAACGACATCACCATCAGGGGTATGTTATATGTTTATTGAGCAAGGACGCTGTTACTTCACTGTAGTGTGTGTCCTATTTGATCTCTTGAGTGATGGGTATCATGCTCTGCAGGGAGGTAAGGATGCTCCTGTACCTCAGATTTCCCAAGACATATTAGGAAGCTGAAAAATCTTTGTTTTCAAGCTGAATGCCAGCGAGTCATAGTGGACACCCTCTATCTATGGGCTTTCAGAATAAAAGCACAACATTCCTTCCTTACAGAAAGCGCCGAAGAGAGGTCCACATATTTTTTTGATCAAGAGAAAACAGGGCATCAGTCTTATGTCCATTTAGTCATGTGACGGATGGTTACATGGGTTTTTTGTTGTATGGGTGAGGGGAGTCAGGCAGGACTTTGAAAACCCTCTGCTCTCTAACATTAATGGTTTAACTGCTGGTTTTAAACAGAGTGGGTGTTCCCCTGTAGCTGTTCACATTGAAAACCCTTTTAAACTCTTCAGAGCTGCGTCTTTTTGCTACTCTGATCTGCTCATACAAAGGAAATACACTCACAGTTTGCTTAAACTGACATGACAGCTGCAACAGACCAGTCCAGTAAAGTGTCAGAAATCAAGTGCCACTAACAGGGAAACGGTTGTAATAGACAAAACTGGGTGAGGCTGGATGGAAAAATGTCTGCATAGAAGCAAGACCCCAAAATAAGTCTAATTTCCATGACCAGTCAAACATTAATAACATAAGAACAAAAGAGTTATTATTAAAAACAGAGGCTGCTCACATCAGGCAGATGTCTCATTTCATACTCAGCTCTTATCCGAAGCTAACAAGCTCTTTAATGGTCAGGAATATTTTGTGTTTTGCATTGAGTTTGCAAGTAATGACCCCTAACACAGCAAAAACAGGTCATATGTGAGAGTACAGACCTTTAAAAGCCTTGGGAAAACATCAGTAGGTTGTCCTCGAACTACAAACAACCTGGAGTTGAGTTTCCTCAGACTGTTGTCCAGGTCCTCCAGAGCCTCCAGCAGAAACCTGCACACAGACACATAGAGAGGAGAGAAATGAAATGACTCCTGGAAGAAATACTCCTCTGGCAAAGAAGAAGCATGTACATCTGTGAGACTGTTTTTCAGAGAAGTGATTGGGCAAAACAGAATTTCTGCACAATCACACACACTGTGTTGTTTATTGAAACTGAATAACAGAGTGGTGAATGTTGCGGATAAAGAGCACATTCAGAAGTCTGCAGTGTAGGAGGTTGGATGGTTCATCCAACTGTAGTACCTGTCACGCTGGAGTGCAGCTCCTTACATGCTTCCAGCGACTCTGATTCCTTTTTCATTGCATTAAAAAAAAAACACTACTTAGCAGTTGAGTTCATTTACTAAACCTTTATCATGGGTGTAAATTAGGAAATTTAGCAAAATCACTAAATCTCTTTTTAATGTTTAACACAAACAATGCAATGTCCTTTATATGTAGATTTTCATGTTTTCTTTTGTTAATAAAGATCACAGTAGGTACAACGATTTCTGTACAGAGGTGTGTTCAATTTGATTGTACTGAATGTGAAAATGTAATGAGCTGTTCTATCATTTTGTCTCATTTTCTTCCAATCAGCAGGAGTCAAAGTGGAACAATGTCAGAATCCACCTGCTATCGTCTTTCAAGTATTTGCCCCCTCGGGGCTCCAGCTTGTATTTTGTTGCTACTGGTGTCTGCTGGTCATTGTTTACAGTCTGAATAGCAACATGAGAAGCAAGATAGAAGTCTTAGGAGACAAAGTCTGTGGCTGGATTATTGTCTGAACCCCTTTATAAGGATCACCTTATGGTGGGGAAGCACACTGTAAGAATTGAAACTGAACTGAAATAATATATGAAAGAACTATGAATGAACAATGAGAAATATGAAAGAACTGACATCGATCCTTAAAATATTTTCCAGTGACAAAAAAAACAGATGCATTTTCCCCTTATCATGAAATTATAAATGGCAACACAACGCGTGAGGCTCAGACTACTAAATGTGGAGTTACTGCAACAAAATAACTGAAAGAAAACACATTGCAGACTCAGTGTCCAGTTTTCTTCCTACTTGTTCTCAATGAGAAAAAAAAGCTTGTCTGCGTGGTCAGGTGTCAGTCAGGAGCACAACCGGGCTGATCACAGAAAAAAAACATGCACAGAAAGCACCGATGCTGCTGGTAATCAAAGAAAGTGTCAAGTCAGATCTGATTGACTCTCCACCAGGCTGTAAGCTAAGTACCAAGCGAAGGGGAAATGTCTCACAAAAAGTTCTTTACAATCATGCCAATAGTGGCACGTATTGCTTATTGCTTTTTCAATGAAACAGCTGTCATAGAGCTCTGGCTTCAACCTATGAAGAGCATCTTCACCTTGTTTGTTTGCTCTGAGACTAAAGATGCTACAATCCAGATTCTGGTATCAGGTATCAGCCAGATCCAGACTCTCAAACTGAACCAGCAACTCGCTCTATGCCTTTTTTTTACCAGTGCTCTTGGCTACTTGATTTGGAATATAACCTCTGATCCATTTTCTTTGTTTTTTCCTGCATTACCAGTCAACAGGGTAGAAAAGCTCACAGCTGAATAGTAATTTTTGTACATTCTGAAACTTTTTTTTTAAAATCAAACTACTGTTGAACAATTAGATATTTTATAGTATAAATAAATATTAACTTAAGTAATTCCATATGTACTCATTTTTTACCTTTTACCTCAAACATTATCAGTCTTATCCCACAGTAGGGCACGCAGGTTATTACTTAACACTGGTATCGGATTGGTAGTGGTATTGGTCGATACCCAAAGCCCAGGTATCAATATCAGGAACAGAAAAGTTGGACTGGTGCATCCTTATTAGAGACAGGCAATAAATGACACCTAGCTGAATGTAATATGAGACCATGTGTTTTTTATCTTTATGTGACTATAAAATCATCTTCTACACATCAAATACTCAATACTCAAATAACATCTCAAGTTTATAACAATCATAAAGCTTATGTGGCTTCAAACACAAACCAAAGACTTAGAGGATCATATTTTCCTGTCCTGTTGTCCACACAGACCTCAAATAAACAACACATCACTTCCAACACCTATAAGTTGAGCTTTCTCCTGAGATTCAGCATTTCTATGCAAAAATCTGCGCATAACAAGTCATGCAGTATTAACCAACCCTACTTCCTCGCTGAGGAAGTCACAGCAGCACATGAAGTTGCACACATGCCAAGGTTATGATTTGTTGGACAAAATTACAAGACTGTTAACCTTCCTCTTATCACACACTGCTTGGATAGTGTGTTGTGCATTGATGAGTAACAGCATTAGACTATTTTAAACCACAATCGATTCCTTATAAAATATTGTTAAGTACCATTAATGTGATGATTTTTATCTGAGAACAAATAAGTCGACAGTTAAGTATGTTAGATGAGTGGAAGTTATCAAAGTGATTCAAGCTAATAACAGACTGCCAGGTTTGTGTCAAAAACAGACTGGTGCACTGCTGAGTGTGCAACTCTCAGAACATAACACCATTAGTATGAGGATGAGAAGTGACACACAGCCTTATGTCCTCCTGTCTGGGAACATTATGGCTCCATATGGCATTGGCTCTGAGAACAGCTGGGTTTTGATTTTGTCAGGTAATTGGTATTCAGATATAAGAGGAGGTCAGAAATAGCTTCATCAAACACACAAATATGACGGCTCACATATGTGGGTGTACATGCTGTTCAAACAGGCAGTACAAGACTTTATATAAATAGTATGTGATGACTGACTGGTTATATAGATGATGCTTTGCTTCCCTTTTCTTCATGTAGGATTTATCACAGACAGTGCTCCTTCATCGAAATAATCATGGAAACCAATTTTATTTTGCTTTGGTGATAGAAATGGTGTTTTGCTGCTCACTTTTGGAGAAACCCAGGTAAAACACAAAGACTGTTTCAATTTGCCAAAACTTGAGATGACATCTCAAGAAATTTTTATCAACCAAATATGTTCCTTAACCACAGAATTATACTCACAGAAAAGAGGCAGAAAAGTCTAATTGTAAAACAGGAATACAGAATCCAAGGCAATAACTTTTATAAATTTGGATACATATTTTTTTAATTGATGTGAATTGCTTTTGTTATTTCCTCATTACATATTCCCAATCAGTGGCAATGATTCAAATTATTTTATGCATATATGTAATAATATCAGAAAAAAAATGAAAATTTTTTAAAAATCAACCAGGCCCGTATCAATCCATTATTGAGTGAGCACAAATTGATTTCGTAGTCATTTATTTCCACATTAAGGCTGAAGAAGACAGATTTAGTACCATGTAATTATCATACAATGTCATCAAAGTTCTATAAATGCGATGAGTATATTATCTCATCAGGACAAACTGATCCATTATGTTGCCTTAGGTTTACGAGATAACACTTGAAAAGCTCAATAACGTCACTCTCCATACCATGGACACAAGGAGTGTATATCAGATAACTCTGAGCCCATACATGTCCCCTTTAAAAATCTGCATGAGGACTAAATCAGGCGCCAGATTTCACATCTAAACGTGGCCCTTTTTGGTTTTGGTTGAGGAAACTTCTATTCATCAAATGTGGTCAGGGCCTCTTCGCTTATCGACAGCAAAAGTAAACACTCTCCTTTCTTTGAGAATTACAGCCCACACCACAGCTTCTGCGCCATTCAGGTTTTATATAATTCAAAAGCAACAGGCTGCTTACATAAAATGCATCTGTTATTATTCTATGATCGATTGCATGTTACTACCATAAATGTCCTAGGGTTCATTACATTAAATCTTAGAAGAATAAGTTCCGTGATGTCAACATAAGACTAATTCATCTGTATGTAGCGTTAGCCAACGCATTTTTCGTACCCAATACCAAACCTAACATTGAGAAGTTCGCTCCATTGCATAACACACGGGTGGGCTACTGGTTCATCAGGAAAAAAATGTTTCTTTTAGGTGAGGGTAATATTCAGTGATACAAGTATAACATATAATTTGCCACACATGGTGCTTAGCTTAAAAAATATTTGAGCTAATAGTTAGCGTTAACAGTTAGCATTAGCAATTTGACGTGGTGTGGAGGCCCGAGCCTTAAATCCAAGTGCTGCACTATTATTAGGTAATGAACCAAGAAAAAAGGAGATGGTAGAAATTGTGTTGGCACAATTTGTTGGATTCAAAAAATTATCAAATGGTGTCCTTGTGTAAGATATGTCACGTACCTCCATCGGTTGATTCCCACATTAGCAGCGCCAGCAAACCACGGGTCTAGGATATAAACACAGCGCACTGTGTCCGCTCCGTTCAGGGCCTCCTGCAACGCCGGATTATCATGTAAACGCAGCCCTTTGCGAAACCAGTGCACTGAATTAACCACCATGATGACTTCTTATTCCATTATTAGCAGAAAACTGAAGAGAGATCGGTCGAAATGATGCCAAAACACACCGATTTACGCACTAAAACAGTCTAGGTTTGGTAGACTCCCGAGAAACTCCACTGGCTGTCAAACGAAAACCAACACTGAGGGGGCGTGGACACTTTACCGTGTTAGTGTTGGATGTTATTATCCTTGCATCTGATCGCTGATTGGATAGAGGGTCAGACGTCAGTGTGAATTATAAAACCAAAGTGAATGTGATTGGTTGATTGACAAATGGCAGAGAGCAGTACAGTACAGAGGAGCTGTGTCACGTTTCCGGTTGAGAGTGGAGTCATGCAACCTCTGGTAGACTCATAAATGTGATAAACACTATTTTTTTGTGTGTTGTTACATTCCACCTGCAGCAAAGATGAACATTTAAAGGATTCTGGAAAAAATATCTTCCTTTAATTCAACAACATTTTTTTGTCATTGATTTTGGGTTTCTGCCATCAGATTTGCTCTACATTATTCTTAGAAAACGTATTTCTAGTTTACATAAATAAACATAATATCTTATTACAAATTACAGATTTTTCATAAGATGAAATGGAATTGCAGTTGCTGCCAGTTGTAATTTTACTGATGGTCTACCTAATCTAAGTTCTTATTGTTTGACCAAACTAACCAGAATTAAGCTGAATTTGAGTGAATATGTTACACTTCAGGATGTGAATGTATGAATGCCAATGCAGTGTGGCTAACTTTCTGTCACTGGTTCTGATAAATACTTGGATATTTATTATATTTCATAATTTGGGGAATGGAGGTAAATGTGAAAGAATAGTCAACACTAGAGTCAACTTCTATTTATTTAACTATTTTTTTCTGTCTTATTTTTTATTAATTCAATCTATGACTCAAAGTTTAAAATAATCAAGAATAAAATATCACATAATCAAACCAAGGTCACCCCTAATAAATTAATTATCTCATTCAGTTTGTCTTATTCATATCTAAGACTCATGTATGATCTTGCCCAAACTTTGCCCACCGCGCCCAAAAACACAGCACTGCTGCACAATGCTCATTACTATATATATATATATATATATATATATATATATATATATATATATATATATATATATATATATATATATATATATATATATATATATGATCTTGCAGAAACATTTTCAACCCCTGCTTTTCTACATGTATAACACAGGTAATTTATGTGCACAAAGCAAATCTAACTGATATTAACACATACCCATTTTTTTATAGTAAATGACAGTCAAAGGCAAGCAAAGGGATGTTTTTGTTGAGTAGTGCCTGAAAATCCAGAGATGCGTTCACAAAAATCACTGCAGAGCATGAGTGAGATGAGTTAATTAATGTCAACAGCTGTTCGTAATGAGCACCAATCAACCAAGCCTTGGGGATCCTTATAAAAGCAGCTCTGAGCCTGAGAAGGACATGGCAGCTTGGCTTTGCTGAAAGACACACAGTGCTCTATCAGCAGGTATGGGTTTACATTTAAAGTAGCTTCCTTTAGCTTTTATGTTATTCAATTGCTCTTATTTAATGAGTGCTAACTTGCTTGCTTTGAATTTTTCAGTTCCTTGGGGCACACTGAAGTGCGGACAGATCCTAACTTTGACAATTCAAAGATCAAAATGATGTAAGTATGTGACTGATTGTGAAATATTTGCTAGTTTACCTCTCAACCTGATCCTATCTGACAATGTGTTTGCAGGATTCTGTGGATTTCATGTCTGCTGATTGGAAGCATCACCTGTGCTCCTGTTTGGAAGAGTAAGTTCACATTATACTCTAAAAGCTGTTATACTTCTACATAAATCCCAACACATCCCTCTTCCATGTTTAGATGAAGGATCAGGCACTCCTGGGTCTGGTTCAGACACAACAGCCCCAACATACCCTGCTGCTGGGGGTTCAGGAGGAGCGGGCTTTTATCCTGGAGTGCATGCTGGTGGGTATGATGGCAGTGGCGGCAGCTATGGTGCTGGAGTGTATGCTGGTGGATATGATGGCAGTGGTGGCAGCTACGGTGCTGGTTATGGAGCTGGCTATGGAGCAGGATCGGGATCAGGAGCAGGATCAGGAGGTGCTGGCTGGAGTGCTGGATCTACATCATCTACCGGGGCTGGGGCTCAAAGCTCGGGGCCAATCTTCAGTGACGTGTCTGACCTGGATCCAGTCTACGGCTTCAGCCATCGTTCACGCTACCAGCGAGGAAGAGCAGTGTTTGCCCAGAGCCGCTACACTCCAGGGGAGCTGCTTGTTCAGCCCATGCCAATTTACAGGCCAGTCATCAAAAACCCTGTGATGCTGAACATTCCTGTCCAAGAACCTGTGCAGCTACAAGTTCCTGTGAAGGCACCTCAACAGCAAGTTCAAACGCAACAGGGCTACTGAAGCTCTCCTCTGGTAAGAATTACTTCGATTTCTTTTTTTAAGGCATCCTCTTCAGCTGAAAGTCTAATTTTATGCTTCTTTGCAGGTCTCTGCGTTTGTGTGGTCTGCCAATAAACTTGTTTAAACAAATCTTTTGGTGTTTGTCCTTTACTTCCAAGGTGGTCTAAATTTGTTAACTGGTGATAATAAGCCTGAGTTACAGTGGTTGATAACAGAAATTTAAGGCTGGGATGGTACAACCTAATGGACTTAGATTCTTTAAATTTGCATCATACATCCTGTTTTGGTTTAAAGGTCATGGCAGCAAAACTTGAGCTTTAGAGCCTGAGGTAGTCATCACTTAAGGGAAAACCCTGCAATAATTTTTAAATCTGTGCCAGATACCATGGTACACCTTCAGGGGTGTTCAACACCAGACAAAGAAACTATTTGCAACAATGAGGCTTTCACAACTCCAAGAGTGCAGCTAGCTTAAACGCTGGGACCAAATGATTGTGTTCTTTAAAGACTTTAAATTTTGCTTGGAAGGTTTCCAGGCAGTTGGGATTAACACTAAAATGGTAATTCATGATTTAAGGGGGGGCTGAGTCTTTTAGAATTAAGGATATGAGGAGGTACATTACTCTATGGATTTATGAAACAATTTAAGGGTTTCTTCCTTACAGTACAATTAAAAGATTAAGGGAATATGGAGAATATTGTACCCTTGAGTAAATTTGGTTTACATGAAGTTCTCCCAATGGACATCTCCAAAGGGGGAGGACTTAAACCAGATACTGTTT
This sequence comes from Halichoeres trimaculatus, assembly GCF_033239565.1. Lineage (NCBI taxonomy): Eukaryota > Metazoa > Chordata > Actinopteri > Labriformes > Labridae > Halichoeres > Halichoeres trimaculatus. The sequence goes on along the minus strand of NW_027437187.1, from coordinate 14,080,622 downwards.
GAGTGTGTAAGTGATTCTCAAATCTTAAAAATGGTTGTAATGGACATTTTACACCATGTCCTTACTCTTTAAGTTGAGGTTGTAGCTTAAAGTGAGCCCTCATTTAGAAAAGCAACACAACAGAATTTGTAGTATTTCCATCAAATGATGATGTAAGAGGGGAGACAAAGCCATTTGTATTTTTTCTTGGCTTCCCAGCATCAGCTGAAAACTGTCCAGATAGAGCTTCATAGCTGTTTTAAAAATAGATTAAGACTGCTGCTTGTTTGCAAGACAATTACACAGAATTGTTGTAGCACTGAATATAAATTTAGATTGAAATCTGCCTCACTCTGCACACAATAATTGTGCATCTGGAAAGTGCACTTCTGAGCAGTGTGTTTGAGTATCCAAATTTAGAATCAAAGGAGGAACAGCAGCTCCCGCAGTATGGCATCATTCATTTCAATTGCTTATTAAACTGGGTACTAAAGAGGTCATCGTGCTTTTTCATATTGGAGGGGGGGAAAATTAAGCTAATTTTTTAGTTGTCAACACCAAACCTGGGCAAAGTTTCAAATTGTAAGTTTAGCATTTGTTAGCGTAATCACTGGCTGACACTTCAGGATGTTCGGAGAAGCTTGTGTAAAAATTGGCATATGTTACTGAAATCCACAGGAAATAAACTCAACCATCTCTGATTGATGAGTCTCTTCAAAGTTGAATGGGAAAGACCGGATTACACACGCACACACAAAAAAAACAAACAAAAAAAAAAAAACTTGAGCATAAGCACTTTTGGTTACTTTGGATTACTATATCTCCAAGGGATATCACCTTATTTCTCCATTTGGCATTTTGAATAAAGAAACAGGGTTGAAGTCAGGACCAACAGTGTGGGACAGCTCCTCTGAGTTTTGGTATGCTTCACTGCCTTAAAGAGATAGAGGCTGAAATAAATCTTTTCAAAACCCCAAAGCTGACATAATTGTTGTTTTTTCAACTCTTAATCATGTCAGCCGATTTAAAAAAAGCCATCATAGAGACAATAAAAAGGATGAAAATAAGCACAATACTAAAGCACTGTTGTCCAAGCCCTGACATTAGGAAACCTCTGTCAGATCACAGTCTACTGTTGTCCTCTTTTTTCCTACATCTCACAAACTATCAACAAACTACGGATTCAATGAGGTATAGCGAAGGATTGGAGACATTTAAAAATATAAGACAGCCACAGGAGAGAAGATAAAAGCAAAGAGTTTAAATAAAGTCAAATTATTCAAGTAACTGCAACAATGTTCTTTAAATGTGTCGTATTTAAATTAGATAATAATTATTATTCAGCATCTCATATTAGAACCTCCAGGTTTATTAAAACGCCATCAGTGGGGACGAGGGGCAGTTGAAACAAACTAAGATGGCCTTTAAATGTAACCAAAAACATTGCATTGGAGAATTTCGTCTTTTGAATTCTAATGTAAAGGAAATCACCAACATCTAAAATACACATAACATGTAAAGGGGATGATCCATGAGTTCAATATCTACGCACAAGTCAGCTACAAGCAGCAACATTTGGTGGGTTTTTATCTGATGGGACTCTAACCTTGATGGAAGACTTTGTTTTTTTCTGATAATGAATGATACACAAAATAAATTTTGAGATTTAAGGGAGTCTCAATGCCTGAAACACTCTCGACACTTAACTAAAGCATCAACCCCTAAACACTTTTGAGCAGAATTTCAATGTCCTTAATTTGGACTTCAAGACAATAACCATATGTTTTTTAAAGAGTGGGCTTATATTCATCGTTTGCTGTAGGCTGCATTATTTACATCCCCGTGTTAACAAGTGTGTTGATTAATCACATGCAGCTGTGGTTAACACCAGCTGTCTCAGATCAGCAATCAGTCTCCACAGCATTAGGAACCCTTTAAAAGCAGCTCTGAGCCCAGAGGACATCACAGAGGAGCTGCAGGTGGGTACACCATCAGGTTGGGAAGCAGTACTAAGGTGACTGGAATGGTTTAGGAACACAACTTTAATTTTTTCATTTTTCTGCTTGTGCTTTTTCTTCAGGTTAGGAACTTCAACTGACTGCAGACCAACCTTGACAACAGCAGGATGAGGTGAGTGAATGGATTGTTTAAGGAAGCTTCAGTCTACATGTTAGTTAATTCAAAGGGGAAAAAAATGAAACTTTTCTCTACAGGTTTTTGTGGATTTCATGTCTTCTGATTGGAAGCATCACCTGCAATCCTTTTGGGAAAGGTAAGCTCAGGCAATGCCTCAAACTGATGCTTCTGCTTTTCAATGACTAACTTTTATTCTCTCCAGAGCAAGGAACAGGTACCACAGGCCACATTGCTCCAACATACCCTGCCGTTGGGGGTTCAGGAGGAGTGGGCGGCGGCTCCTCTTCGTCTAATCCAAGCTATTCTGGTGTTGGACTGTATGATGGCAGTGGCGGAAGCTATGGTGCTGGAGTGTATGCTGGTGGATATGATGGCAGTGGCGGCAGCTATGGTGCTGGTTATGGAGCTGGCTATGGAGCAGGATCAGGAGGTGCTGGCTGGAGTGCTGGATCTACATCCTACGATGGTGCTGGGGCTCAAAGCTCGGGGCCAATCTTCAGTGACGTGTCTGACCTGGATCCAGTCTACGGCTTCAGCTATCGTTCACGCTACCAACGAGGAAGAGCTGTGTTTGCCCAGAGCCGCTACACTCCAGGAGAGCTGGTTGTTCAGCCCATGCCAATTTACAGGCCAGTCATCAAAAACCCTGTGCTGCTGAACATTCCTGTCCAAGAACCTGTGCAGATACAAGAGCCTGTGAAGGCACCTCAACAGAAAGCCATTCCTGTTAGATTCCAAACCAAAGGAGGATACTAAAGTGCTCTGGTAAGTATCGGTCAAAATCTACCTCTTGAAGTCAGTATTGCTCAGATCTGATTCTGTTTGTACCTTTCAGGTCTGGACTTCATGATGCCCCACTGCTGCCTTTTCATAAGAAACCAATAAATGACTTAAGTGAACTTTGTCTTGTTTGTACACTTGATTTGTTTACCTTTTAATTGGTCTTTTTGAACAGTTTGAAAGAACCATTGATCAACTAAACCACCTCAGACATTTGCAAAAGCACTGAGCCTTTATGGCCTTGTAACTTTGAAAGTTATAGCATCCAGAAACTTCTTAAATGTCTTAAGACATTTGGACATTGGGTCTGATCAAGGGCAATGTGTAGTTCCCTCTCTACCCACCAATGGAATTTTCAATGGCTGTTAAACTTTAGTTTTGAAACTGACAAACACATGAGCTTCTAGTGTTCCAAAATGCACTGCTCAAAACAAAGGGAACACTTCAAACAGTGTAACTCCAAAGGTCAATCACATGTCTGTCAAACTGTCCACTTGGGAATCAACACTGACAATCAATTTCACATGTTGTGCAAATGGAAAAGACGACAGGTGGAACCCCAAATAAAGGAGTGGTTCTGCAGGTGGTGACTACAGACCACTTCTCAGTTCCTGGGCTTTCTGGCTGATGTTTTGGTCACTTTTAAATGCTGTCAGTGCTTTCACTCTGGTGGTAGCATGAGATGGAGTCTACAACCCAGACAGGTGGCTCAGGTAGAGCAGCTCATCCAGGATGGCACATCAATGCGAGCTGTGGCAAGAAGGTTTGCTGTGGCTGTCAGCGTAGTATCCAGAGCTATGGAGGTGCTAACAGGAGACAGGCCAGTACATCAGGAGTCTAAAGCCGCGTTTCCACCAAGCAGACCGGTTCGGTTCATCTTGGTACAGTGAGCTTTTTGCGGCGTTTCCACAGACTCATCCCGGGACAGATCCCCAAAAACCGAGACGAGCCGTCCCACTTTTTTGGGACCCTTTCGTATGGGTGCCAGACTGAACCGATCTTGGAATGTAGAGCAACACACTGCAGACGGTTGATTGGTCAAAAGAATCCTCACTTACCCCGACAGCGGCTGCATTTCTCCTGGTGGCACACAGACTTCTCTGAAACGAAGCTTGATTGCACTTTGTAACAGAGAGCTACATGAAAATCACAGAGAGGACGAAATGCTGCATGTCTTCCATCCGTGCTCTTTGTTTACTGTGTCGTGTTTTCTTCTTTGTTGGATTTAATAGCGGGGTAAACTGTGTAGTGCTGCTACAGCGTCACGCTATTGTTTAATAGCTGCGGCTTCCGGCATCCGGCTTACACGCCGCCTACCACGAGAGGGCACAGTTTGCTGTGGAAACGCAAACGGGATCAGGCTTAACTGTACCAAACCGTCCCAAACCGTACTGAACCAACCCGGACTGCTTGGTGGAAATGCAGCCATAGAGGAGGCCATAGGAGGGCAACGACCCAGCAGCAGGACCGCTACCTTTTCCTTTGTGCAAGGAGGAACAGGAGGAGCACTGCCAGAGCCCTGCAAAATGACCTTTAGCAGGCCACAAATGTGCACGTGTCTGCTTAAACGGTCAGAAACAGGCCCAATCCTAATGTCCACACTCACTGACTTTGAGGCGCGCTCCCGCAAAGTTCATGAGGGCTTAGGGCTGTCCCACTGTCTAATCACGAAGTGTGTGAGGGATCTCTTGCTGACTTTATGAGCCCTTACTGCACCCTTTCCGTGAGTCAGCATGGTTGCAGACTTACCATGAGGGAACTACCCAGAGTTCATTTTAATGTGACATGAAACCATAGAAACACGGGGTTCCCAGGGGAAGCCCACAAACACGGCAGGTTAAATGAATGCGTAATATGGAAATTGAAGAAAGAGAGATGGCAAACAAGAAATTAGACCAATGTTGATGCTTCATAAATATAAGTCGACCTGTCTTTAAGAATAAATGTATAAAACCGCCGTAATCTTCCCAAATATTTATATCTTTGCACATACAGTATGTGCACTTTAATGAATTAATCCAGATTTTGCATATTCATATTTCTTTCAGTTTGGTGGATAAACTGTGTTGACTTATGGGAGCATACAGATAAAATGCCATTTATTTCAATTCAAAGCTTGTTCAATTACAGTTCATAGAGCTAGCTCACGTGAGCTACATTATGACATGCAGGATATGTGAGAAGTGCCAAAGTGCTGTCCCAATCCCAGTTACACCATTTTGAGCCTTTATAGACTAATGCACTCAAACACTTTCCAGGTGATCTTAAGTCTGTAAGGGCTCAGGGCTCAGGCTTTAGGGGGCATTGAGATTCAGCCACAGACTCCATGAGGGTGGTGTGAGGGCCCGGCGTCCACAGGTGGGGGTTGTGCTTACAGCCCAGCACTGTGCAGAATATTCGGCATAACCCAGAGAACACCAAGATTGGCAAATTCTCCACTGGCGCCCTGTGCTCTTCACAGATGAAAGCAGGTTCACACTGAGCACATGTGACGGACGTGACAGAGTCCGGAGGCGCTGTGGAGAATGTTCTGCTGCCTGCAGCATCCTCCAGCATGACCGGTTTGACAGTGGGCCAGTAATGGTGTGGGGTGGCATTTCTTTGGAGGGCTGCTCAGCCCTCCATGTGCTTGCCAGAGGTAGCCTGACTGCCATTAGGTACCAAGATGAGATCCTCAGACCCCTTGTGAGACCATATGCTGGTGCAGTTGGCTCTGGATTCCTCCTAATGTAAGACAATGCAAGAGTTCATGTGGCTGGAGTGTGTCTGCAGTTCCTTCAAGATGAAGGCATTGATGCTATGGACTGGCCTGCCCGTTCCCCAGACCTGAGTCCAATTGAGCTCATCTGGGACATCATGTCTCACTCCATAAATCAACGCCATGTTGCACCACAGACTGTCCAGGAGTTGTCGATCTGAGGATCCTTTAGTCCAGGTCTGGGAGGAGATCCCCCAGGAGACCTTTCGCCACCTCATCAGGAGCATGCCCAGGTGTTGTAGCGAGGTCATACAGGCACGTGGAGGGCACACACACTTCTGAGCCTTATGTTGACTTGTTTTAAGGACATTACATCAAAGTTGGATCAGCCTATAGTCTGGTTTTCCACTTTAGTTTTGAGTGTGACTCCAAATCCAGACCTCAATGGGTTAAAACATTTGATTACCATTGATAATTTTTGTGTGGTTCTGTTGTCAGCACATTCAACTTTGTAAAGAACAAAGTATTTAATAAGAATATTTCATTCATTCAGATCTAGGATGTGTTATTTTAGTGTTCCCTTTATTTTTTTTGAGCAGTGTATTATGTGGTTGCCCATTTTCCTGTTTGCAGCATGGTGAGTGGGCTTTACCTGCTCTGAGAAGGAAGGACCTGCCAAGCTGAAAGGAGGAAAATCTGATTGAAAGGTTTAAGCCAAAATTGGTTTATTAGGTTTTACCAGCTGATGGAAGGTAATGAGGTATGCGTACCCAGGATTACCAATGGTATTTCCATAAAATGAAAGCCAAAGGTACTTTGAAAGCTGGGCCTGGTGTCTTATCTGCCTTCTCACAATATTCCATAGATACTCTATGGGTTTCAGGTCCTGTAGCTTTAATCGTGAACCGAATACAGTACTGTCATTGTTATGAAGCTAGCTTTTGGTACTTTGGTTCAGGCAAAGTTTAACAGTGAAAAGCAAGCTATGTGTTTTTCTCTGCTGAAAACAATTCCTTGGATTTATTTTGTAGTAATGGAGAACAATGGAGCTTAATTGGCATAAAGGGAACCCCCGCGGTCACACTGGCCAACTGTGCCGTGCCTAAGCACGCTTCAGCCATAAAGCACGTTTGGAAAGGCCAGTGTGACCGCTGTGTACTGTACCTGTGTACTGTACCTGATTCCCTTCCGTGCTTCGGCACGCTTCGAAGAGGTGGGCTTCGGCACGGTTTACTTCATGCACGAGCACAAGCACGCGGACAGCACGTGCGATCCATTACATATAATCACCACGAGCGCATCTCTCGACAATCATTTTAAACAAAGCGGGGGTGTTCGAGAGCTGTGTCGGGCGAAAATAACTTAACATAAGTCCAAAAGTTGCAGCAGTGCTCTCTGTGTCTCATTGTGCGGGCTCTGATAAGATCGCGCTTCGCGTGTGACAGCGCTCTAAGAGCGCATGCACACTGGCCATCCAAATCGTGCTGTGCTTAAGCACGATTGCCCCCCCCCCCCTCCCCCCCCGCGCAGCACTGTTCCCCAGCTGGAGGGTATGGCCAGCGGTCACACTACCCCAATATGAACCAGACTTTAGCGGGTATCAGACGCGCACGGCCCGCCTATATCATCGTGAAGCGTTTGTTTACATGAAGCGCGATCTCATCAGAGTCAGCACAATGAGACACAGAGAGCACTGCTACAACTTGGACTTATAGTAAGTCGTTTACGCCCGACACAGCCCTCTAACACCCCCACTTTGTTTAAAATAATTGTCGAGAGATGCGCTCCTGGTGATCATACATAATGGATCGCACGCGCTGTCCGCGTGCTTGTGCTCGTGCATGAAGTAAACCGTGCCGAAGCCCACCTCTTCGAAGCGTGCCGAAGCACGGAAGGGAATCGTGCTTGAGCACGGCACAGTTGCGGTCACACTGGCCATTCCAAACGTGCTTTACAGCTGAAGCGTGCTTAGGCACGGCACGATTGGCCTGTGTGACCAAGTCCTTAGACCCTTCAAGCAGAATAAAGTTAGGTTCTGAAGCAACATGTGCTGCCTTCCAGATGGCTATAAAGGGTTAGAGACGGTGGGCACTTGTTATAATGTGGGGTGCAGACAGTGAAAATGGGAAACCCAAAACTGTTCCAACCAGGATAAAGAGTTTGCAGGTAATACTTTTTTCTCTATTTGGACAGCCACAATCAGACAATCATGTTCTGTGTAAAACTGGAGCAAAAAGTACACAGGAGCAGGTGTGAACGCTCTTCTTCTAACCCCACAATAATACAGCCAGCCAGAAACCCTTTGACTCAAAGCTAATGTAGCAGGCTACCTGATTACCTATCCAATCAAGCTGCAGCTCTGCTGATTACTGAGTCATCAGCTCACCCATAAGAAACAGTTTTCCTTTTTTCCCCCCTTTACCAGGGTCAACCACAGACTGTATATAGAGTGGATAGCGTGGCTCCGCCATTTATCATTGTACAGTTTTGAAGCCAAAATACCTCCGTCACAGGCGCAGCCATTGTAGCAGTTTGCAGCCAGAGTCTGCGCAGTAGAGACAATGAGGGATTCTGGGAGAATCTGAGTGGAGCTGGGTGACAAAAATATATATTTTTTCTTCTTACAAGAGTCTAATCGCTTCTTGACTCTACCTCCCGACATATTTTACAATCCCTGAAAAAAATACACAAGAACAGCAGCTGTCAATCATAGTTAAACATTACGTAAAGCCTAGTATGAAACCTCATATAGCTAATAAAAACAAAACTTTTCAGAAAAAAAAAAAAAAGAGGACTTGGATACAAGACAGTCAAATGATATCTTGAAACCACCGCAACAATCAGACGTGAGAAACATTTCTTTGAGGTGTATTAATTTTTAAGTTTGACCACAGCCCATCTGGAATGACTGGAAATCTGGATTTTTTTAACCTATACTGCAGCCAGCCACCAGGGGGAGCAGTTTTTGTGGCAACCTCACTTTGAGCAGAGCAAGAGGACGTCTTTTTTTTTTTTTTTTTTTAAAAGTCTAGAGTCAACACAACAGACGTAAGGGCAAACACATAAGTAGGAAGACACATCACTTGTAGATGGGGAGGATTGCTCACCTTCCTCTCAATCTTAACACAAACTAGATGGTGTCATTTGGCTTAATGGCAGCAGCATTCTGACTTTGACTTAAGATGAATGTTTTCAGCCAGCTAAATGCTGAAGAAAGACAGGGTATTTTGAGCTTGCATGTAGCACATTTAATGGGGAGCTACAAAAACCTCACCTCATGAACTTGAGCAGGGTTTACAAATAGTGTTGCAGAGCTACATAAATGAGTTTTAAGTATGAAAATATATAACCATCCAGTGAGAGACAGTGTTGAAGTATTGTATACTGTTGGAGGCTTTGGATAGAGTTAGTTTTAAGGCAAATACCTGATGTACACCCTTTTATTTGTAAAATGAAATAGAGCAGGAGTCAGGCAGTAGGTTGAAGTTACTGATTGATCAGAATTTATGGCTCAGGACCCCTTGACTTTATCCCCTGTAAAAGAGGATTGCTTTGAAGAATCCGTTTCCTTTTTAATGGAAGCATGCAAGGGTTCAGTCAGACAACCAGGCTGTTTTAGTCTACCAAGGTACCATGAATAATCAAACAAGATTAAGTTTTCTAAAGCCAGTTTATTAGCATTTTGTAACAGGGCAGCTGTGAGGTGTCCAAAGCGCCAGAGCTGCAAGCCAAAAAGAAATTAAAATAAGTTAAGGATCAGCAGGAATTTGAATGGTAATAAATATCAGAGATTTGTATCTTACCAGAGAGCGCTTTAGTATCCTCCTTTGGTTTGGAATTTAACAGGAATGGCTTGCTGTTGGGGTGCCTTCACAGGCACCTGTAGCTGCACAGGTTCTTGGACAGGAATGTTCAGCAGCACAGGGTTTTTGATGACTGGCCTGTAAATTGGCATGGGCTGAACAACCAGCTCTCCTGGAGTGTAGCGGCTCTGGGCAAACACTGCTCTTCCTCGCTGGTAGCGTGAACGATAGCTGAAGCCGTAGACTGGATCCAGGTCAGACACGTCACTGAAGATTGGCCCCGAGCTTTGAGCCCCAGCCCCGGAAGATGATGTAGATCCAGCACTCCAGCCAGCACCTCCTGATCCTGCTCCATAACCAGCACCGTAACCAGCACCGTAGCTGCCGCCACGGCCATCATATCCACCAGCACCGTAGCTGCCGCCACTGCCATCATACAGTCCAACACCAGAGTAGCTTGGATTAGACGAAGAGGAGCCGCTTCCCACTCCTCCTGAACCCCCAACAGCAGGGTATGTTGGAGCAATGTTGCCTGTGGCTCCAGATCCAGAGGTACCTGGCTCTGAAGAGAAAAACAAAATGGAGTTTATTGAAAAGCAGAAGCATCAGTTTGAAGTCTGGACAGAGCTTACTTACTGTTCCACATGGGATTGCAGGTGATGCTTCCAATCAGCATCAGCAGACATGAAATCCACAAAAACCTGTAGAGAAAGGTTCAGTTAAAAAAAATAACTAAACTCACACATATGGATTGACACACCTTTGAACAATCATTCATTCACCTCATCCTGCTGCTGTTGAGTTTGGTCTGGAGTCAGTTGAAGTTCCTAACCTGAAGAAGAAACACAAGCAGAAAATTGGAAATAAATTTACATTCCTAAATGCAAGTAAAACCATACACGCCATCAAACTGCTGCTCCCTAACCTGATGGTTTACCTACCTGCAGCTCCTCTGTGATGTCCTCTGGGCTCAGAGCTGCTTTTAAAGGGTCCCTAATGCTGTGGAGACTGATTGCTGATCCGAGACAGCTGGTGCAAAACCCTTCAGGTTGTAGTTGACGGTCAAGTTTTTGAGGATCCAATGCTCCTTGTCCATTTAAAGCCTTGACAGGTTCATTTACCATTACTTGGGTTGTGTTATGCAAACAGTTTTTCTTCAAGAGACAAGTTTTCATTGACAACCTGGCATGGGAGGCCTTCTTTGTCATTTTATGGCAACTCGGTTGTGCATACACTCAAATTACCATGTCAGTTCAAACTAAGGTTTGCAGAAAACTCTCAATGAAATTATACAATTTCACATAAGATTAGCTTCAGAAAATTAAGCTTTATGAGTGGAACAGTGTAGTATTTATTATCAAGCCAGCTGGAATAGAGTCATTTTAGAGCTACAAAATCGCCTTTGTCTTGACAATAAAGACAATATAGTGGGTAAAATGCATAGTTAAAATCTAGTGATTAATTATCTAATAAAGAAGTTGTTTGAATTTAAAAATAGTAAATATGATGGGTTTTTTTCTTATTTTGATACATTTGCAAAAAACAAAAACAAAAAACAAACAAGGAATAAAAGTAAATTCAGAAATTACAAAAAAATTCAAAAAGTTGCAAATTTTCATGAAATCACAAATACACTGAAATTTTAAAATTATGCAAAAATAAAAAAAATGAAGTTCAGTATAATAATAATAATAAAAAAGAAGACATTTAAAAAATTATCACAAAGTGATCAAAGAAAATAAATCTGTATTTTTATCTATTTATTTATTTATTTATTTATTAATCAGGGTGTAAAACTTGAGGTTAGTCACAGTTGCATGGAAAGTTTGTGGGCTATTGATGTTGTAGGAGGTGAAGTAGAGCCATGGCAGGCTTTTTTGACAGATGTGATGCATATTTATTTCAACAAGATGTCAACGCATGATTTTATTTACTGTCAATGTCTTTAATCATCAGTACCCACCGTGAAAAAAAATATAAAAAATCTTTTTTCAGTAATAATCTTTAAGCTACAAGGAGCCACTGCAAAGAAGTAAAAGAGCTGCATGAGGTTCCAGAGCCACAGGTTGCTGACCCTTGGACATTATACATTATAATATGATTACTGCACAAATGACAACTGAAACTGAACTGAAATGAGACAAATTATATATTTTGATATTAAGATGAGAAACATTATAATGAGACTGATCTAAAGTTATAGCTTCAATAAATAGCAACAGATTAAAATAGGATCAAATTTGGCAGTGATAATATGAAGGGATCACTGTCTATCTGTCTATCTATCTATCTATCTATCTATCTATCTATCTATCTATCTATCTATCTATCTATCTATCTATCTATCTATCTATCTATCTATCTATCTATGTCTCTGTTATATTTCATATTTTACTAAGTTTGTTGTAGAGCTTTTGCTAATCAAATTCAAATTCAAAATTAGCTTTATTGGCTTGTAGTTTGTTGTTTTTTTCCCCACATGTTGTCGTTGTTGATCTTCATCTTTTATTTTACTCAGAGCGGTCAGACTTAAGGTTCAGACAAACATGTTTAAAACCTTGTAAACCTTCTGTCATTAAATAGGTACAGATAGCAGTCAAAGCCTGGTAGGCTTCAACGTCTCTTACAGAGACTCTGGCTGCATTCATCTGGGACCTGCATTATTGACAAGGGCAGGGTCAGTCAATCACTCTGCAGGTGTGCTTTACCACCAGCTGTCACTGCTCAACAATCAGTTCCCATAGCATCAAGAATGACTTAAAAGAAGCTTTTAGAACATGGTAACACTACCACATTGAATCTCTCAAAGAGAAAAATCTACAAGTTTGTCAACAGGTACAAGTCAAGTTTGTTTGTTTGTCTCTGATACAGGTTATTGTGATGATTTGTAGGACTTGATCTTTAAACTTGAGTTTTTTCATGTTTATTTTAGTTTTGTGGACAATCTCTACTCAGTAACTGAACAGCAATGAGGTAGGTAAAAGGCATCTGTTGGTATATGGATTCCTTCTTGAACTTCTTGTCACATGTATGTTTTGTCATTACAGGGTTCTATTGGTTGTATGTCTCCTTGTAGGAAGTATTTCCTCTCTTCCAGTTTGGCAAGGTAAAAGATTTAAAGGGGGAATTGATACTTTTTTCTTGTGACTACATTTTATATAGAAATGGTCCCTCTTTTCCTTCAGAGCAAGGGGTAGATGCTCCTGGGCAAGGAGCCACAAGCCACATGGTGCAAACGGGTTCAGAAAGAGTGGAGAGTTCTGGTCCTGGCAGCAGCTCCTCTCTACCAAATCTAGCCTCGCCAAGCTTTTCCCCCAGGGCTGGAGGATATGCCACTGGGTTTGATGGCAGTGGTGGCAGCTATGGGGCTGGATCTACGCCTGGGGGTGGTGGCGGCTATGCTTATGGTCCTGCTGGTGCCTACGATGGCAGCGGTGGCAGCTATGGCGCTGGTTATGAAGCAGGATCACATGGAGGTGCTGGCTGGAGCGCTGGATCCTCTACATACGACAGTGCTGGGGATGAAAACTCTGGGCCCATCTTCAGTGACGTGTCTGACCTGGATCCAGTCTACGGGTTCAGTTCTCGTTCACGCTACCAGCGAGGAAGAGCAGTGTTTGCCCAGAGCCGCTACACTCCAGGGGAGCTGCTTGCTCAGCCCATTCCACAATATGTCCCAGTCATTAAAAACCCTGTGATGCTGAACATTCCTGTCCAAGAACCTGTGCAGCTACAAGAGCCTGTGAAGGCACCTCAGATTCCAGCCAAAGCTCAAATGCAACAGGGCTACTAAAGCACCTGCTGGTGAGACAATTGGATCCAGGTATCTTTTACCCCTCGCTGGATTCAGTGACTTATGTCTCTTCCTTTGCAGGGTTTGTATGTGACTGAACTTTTCGGTGGCCAGAGACCAATAAATACTTCGGTTACTTGAGCTGTCTTTGCTTTTTCAGTGTCAAAGTTCCTGTAATGGGTTTTAAGTCCTCTTTGGACATTAGTTTTTGAGATGGTGGGGAAACTCTTTCATGAATGGTGTCTAGCTAATTCCTAGTTCTGTTTAGGTCACAAATACAGTTGCATTCCTTGACGCCAAGCCTTAATAGGGACATGCTCTTTGGCACTTTGGTTTGCATGAACATGCAAGACTGGATCCACAATTTCAAAGCAACAGTCAAAAATTTAACAGTTTCAGTTTGTGTGTTCAATGAAACAATTCTTCAAATCACAATGTAAGAATTGGTCAAATAATGACTATTTAGTATGAACTCAATGTCACTTTAAAGCTTTTAATTTCTTCAGCAGAACCCAAATCTTTGTTTTCTGTCAGGTGTGCCTGTGATAGTATTCTAATGTAATTGTATATTGGATCCCCCACACAGTAAATGATTAATGAAAAGAAATATTACTAATAAACTGCAATAACAGACCATAGCAGCAACAAGAAGGGGGCTAATGAAAGTTGAAATCAAAACTGTAGATGGTTATTGCTCTGGTGACTTTCTCATTAGTCATTCTAGACCAAAATTCAAAATACAGTTTCATAGAGTCTATATTGCCAATTTCATGCTTTATTGTTTTCATAACTTTCAACTAGGCTAGCTTTTATACATGTTTATAGTTTATGTGTATTCTCTAACATTTTTTTTAATGTTTTGCCATTTATTTTATATATTTTCATATTAGTCACCATAAATCACTTTGAACTGCACAAAAGATGATATACATATTAAAGGGTTGACTGGTTGATTTTCACCCAACAATGTAAAAGCAGTAGAAGAAGCCTAAAAGGGAAACTCTTATGGAGAGAATTTTTAGTTTAGGTACCATGATATTCAACTTGCTTTGATAGACTAAATGAATAACTTTTAAAGAAACAAACAAACAAACAAACAAAAAAACCCAATCTAATACAAAATACAATTTCTCTGCAACATTTGAACATCTACCTAGACTTTACTTTTACATTTTTCTTTGTTTTTTCTTTTGATTTACAGGAATATTTAGTGTTAAATTTGGTGGAATCAAATATAAAACAGAGTGTGAAGCAATCAGTATTTTTTTTTTAAAGAAAGAAAATAAGGACATAATACAAATAACCTAAATACGAGGCATATTGTTAAGATTGAAGCAGCTTTTTTGTCTGAGATGCTTACAATTTCAAAACAGCTCGCGAGTCGAACTATGAGGATTCGAAACGACACTGTTGTAGTGACATTTCCAACTGTTCAGTGAACGCAACATTAACCAATCCCGTCAACCAACGCACGGTGACGTATAATTTCAGCGCCATTTTGAGATGAATACGGCACATCATAACATGTTGAGGATTCCCATGACATGTCCAGAGGTGTAGGGTTATGATTGAGTATGAAATGAAGAAAGTGTTTAACCGAAGATCCACTTTTTAACCACTATGACGAGATGACTTCAGCAATCTTCTCAGCGATCAACATCCTCACTAAACCTCTCAGTGGTAAGTGGAGAGTTTTTACAGACTGGATCTAATTCAGAGAAACGTGAATTAATGAAATAGTAAATGCAACAAATCTGACTGAGAGTGTTTTAATGGGTTATTGTTAGATATATGTTTTCGTTGTTATTAGCTTTGAATAATGGAGAATCTACAATGTAGAGCATTGACTTGTTTGTATTCACAGTATAAACATGTAAGTGTAGTTGTGGCATAGTTTACGACGCTCTCAGCACTGTTTGTACCACAGGAGTAGAGCATCAGTGCTGAGCAGTTGCAGATGTGTATTTCTTCTGGAAAAATACTTTGGTACAACATCTTGACAGCATATCTGCACAGTCAACCTTCATGGCATGTTTTGTTGTTGTGTGGTTGCTCAGATGGGTCAGTGCACAACTCTCAGTCGTCACAGCAGGAGGCCATGGTGGCGGTGCTGCGGGCCAACAGAGCTCTCCTTCTGGAGCTGCTCCACAGTGACTCCAGCTATGAGGATGTGAGGAGGCTGAGAGAGGAGGTGATAGCAGAAGCTGACTGGTTTTCCAGTGACACAGATGAAACCACATGGAGCTATGTCCAGGAGTGTCTCCTTCTGTTCCTCACTCTAGCACGACACCTCAAAAATGAACTTCAACTCTTTGAGCAGGCGCCTCCTCCCTCTGCAGTTAAACAACGCACTCCAGAGGTGGCTCCTCCTCTACCTCCTGACGTCCTTAGTGTCAGCCAGCAAAAGACTCTAGGAGCTGCTCTCCAGTTTGTGGCTTCTCTGGGGCTCTGTCCCTACCTGGCTCCTGGAGTTGGAGTGCCTCTGGGGTGCAGGTCAGCGTTTGGGTTGATGGTGGAAAAACTGGTCTGTGGTGGGAAGGTGTTAGAGAGAAGACGACGCCTTTTGATCACGACAAATGTTCTCTTGAGGTTGGCAGAGCTGTCCTCTCTGGCAACACTGGTGTTCACTCGACATCTAGGGGATGTGATGGCTGCTCTGTGCCAACTTGGCCACCAACCACCTCGGGCGGAGGAAGGATGCACAGAGGAGGAGAAGGTAATGCCTTATTTTTTTTATATTCCTCTGTTTGAAAAATGAAAAATAAATAATGAACATTGTCTTGTCTATTTGTGCTGTTCTCTAACTGTACTGTTCACAATTTTTCTATTTTTTAGTTTTTGTTTATTTATGTGTTATTACTGATGGGACTCCTTTAAAAAACGGCCAAAATAAAGGGGTCTGCCTCCGGCATCAAAGTGAAATTTAAAGCAGCACAAGCTCTAAATAATGTTCTCTGAAAGGCCTCAGATATGATGCTTGAATAAGGATGTTGACTCCATTAACTTTGCATTCCAGTAGATGGCAGTATGCACATTTAAAAATGTTGCTGGCAGCTTTAGACTGAAGGGGCTTCTAGGGTAGATAGAAGTCATCACTTGATGAAAAGCTTGTCATGGTGCTCTGTGGTTGCAGTCTATTTACTGCTGTGTTCAATAAAATATTGATTTCTCCAAAAGTCTGACAGAAATAAAATGAATCAGTTCACTCTGTGTTCTTCCCCCAAACTTTGCAGATCCAGGATCTCAGTACTGAGGAGCGTCTGAAGTGCAAAGAGGCACTCAGAGGTCTTCTGGGAAAAGTCTACCAGCCAATAGTTATCAAGGAGCTGCTCATCCTCCAAGGTGGACCCAAACAGGTGAGAGATGATTGTCAGCTTAATTGAACAGTCACCAAGGTTGGACTTGACATTTTGTCATCCTGTTTAATATTCTAAGTAAGGCACTGGTCAAGCTTTACAGCCTCCTTTTACCATATGTTTTCAGTCTCCTGGGGGAGTCTCAGGTGGTCCCAGCAGCAGAACAGCTCTGGGATCAGCTCCTGCCTGGCTGAGGCGTCTGTGTGGTCAGCTGCTGTCTGAGAGACTGACACAACCAAATGGAGTCCAGGCTGTGGTCAGAGCCATCCTGGGAGGAGGAACAGGTGAGAAGAGAGGAGGACCATGATGGGAGAACAAGGGAAGTAATGGGAATTATCAGAGAGGGAAAAAAGTCTGAAAGAAAGGAGAATCAGGTGTCATTCATAGAACAATAACTGAAGGATAACAAAAGTGAGTTATTCTTTGATTCACTGTCTTAATTGTTCTTTTGCAAAAAATTGCACGTCTAGTCAATAGTTTGTGAATTTCAAACCTCTGCGTGTAATTCTAAAACACTAACACAACCTCTCAAATAAGTAGTTAAACCTGTTTCTGATACTGGATTAAAATAAGGAACCTGTATTTGATGTTTCCAAACCCTGAAACTCCCTCTGTGTCCTGTAGGGGGCGAGTCAGACTGGAAGAAATGTGAGAGTGTGGCTCGGATCCTGGTGACCTGCCCACAACAGTCTGCCTCAGCAGACAGCTACTACAGACAAGTGTGTCCTCAGGTCAGTTCAACACACACACACACACACACACACACACACACACACACACACACACACACACACACACACACACACACACACACACACACACGTTAAAAAGAGTAAACAGCAGTTAGAGGAGAATCATGTGGGGTTATTTTGGACTAAAACATGCAGATTATCTTTGTGTTTTTTTCTGCTAAAAAATAAACAAAGTTGAGGATAAGAGGAGAAAACATTCAAAAGAGTCAGTGAGAAGTTTGTATGGGTGTCTGTAGAGGAGCAGACCAAAATTATAACTGTGATGACTCCTTGCCACGACTACTTTAAAAATACTTTTATCGTACCATTTTAGCAAGTATTTCTAGCAGTAACAACAACCCAGAAACTACGGATAAAAGTGTTTTTTGTTTGTTGTATTTGTTGTCATCTAGATTCTTGAGCTCCTTCATTTCAAAGACAAGCTGACAGCACAGCAGTTCCAGTGTGTGGCCACTAGAGCGGCGCTCTCTATGGTGCAGGACAAAGCCTGCTTTGCCCAGAAGTACCTGCTCACTCCTCTGCTTGCACCTCTCCTGCGCTGCACCACTGCCTCTGGTTGGTAACATGGCTGTCTCTCTTATGTGTGGTTCATCATTGTAGAGTAGGTATAAACAAAAAGCAGAGAGCTTTTTCCCTTTACGAGATGATGTCTGCATATTAGTGCATTGATTTTGGTCTTTTTCTGCTGTGTTCATAAATGTTTGTTTAAAACATCAAATGCATAATGATGACTTTAAAACAAGGCTTAACAGTGTAGTACACGTGTGTGTTTTACAGATGAAGGTTGTTCTCAGATTGCAGTAGAGGAGGAGGAGCTGACTCGGTGTGTGGGGGATGTGTATAAGGTGAGGCGGTAACCACTTTAAACACAACAAACTTCAGCTTAACACTGCTGTGTGGACCTCAAATGTGGTCCATCACAGCAGTGATTTGATCACAAAGTGGAACCTACTACCCAAAATGAAAATATAAAGAAATTATTGGGAGGGAACATAAAAAAGTGGTTATGCTGATCAGAAACTTGACAGGGTGAGCAGGACCTTTACGTAAAGTGGAGTCTTGTCTCAGCCAGAAGTAATTCAGATTTGCTGAATCACCACTTAGCATGGTCCTGCTAATTACCTGGCTACTACTGAAAACATTAAAGGGTGACACAATTTTTTTTAACTAGAAGAAAATGATTTAAAATGATATACTTTTGAAATTAAGAAAATAGTTCCACTATGAATTTACATTAAAGAGGAGGTATTGTATTTTTTCCAGCGCTTTGGTACCCCATCATAGCTTTAGATGATCTACAGTTTAAAAAAAGTCCCTTATCTTTTTTCACACCAGTGTTTTAGAAAATCTTTAACTCAGCCTGTCTGAAGATGCTTCATTTTTTAGCTTCTGTCTCTTTAAGGCTGCCCACTGCACAAAATACCTCCCATCTGATTAGCCAGCTCTCCTAAAGTCAGGCAGAGCTGTGGGCAGACCATGGTGTTTGAGGCCTGTGGCTTCAATGGGTTATAAATCTGATTTGCGATCCTTATGACCTCATGATTCCAGCAAGTCTTATAAAAAAAAAGGTTTATTCATCAAGTCAGTAATAACATATTGTTGTCTCTTTCTTCTTCTGTTTCTGTTAGATCTGGGTGGTTGGAAACAGTCCCTCAGCTCCCCTCCTCAAAGCTCTGGAAGAAGTTCTTCTGGTGATCTTTTCACTCTTCTGTTTCACCAAGCAGAACGTCTCCCACTTGCGGTATTTTTATTATTATTATTATTATATATATTTTTAAGTGTCTTTATAAAAACAAAAACTGAAAGGGGACAGTCTCTACTGCACTGCTAGATCACAATAGGTTAAATGAGAGGGATTACTTTTAGAAAGGTAGATACATAAGTTATTTGTATAACCCTACTTCACATTATTTTTTACATTGTTGAGGGTTTCCAGACCAATTTTTTTCCTGATTTTGCTGAAGAAAAGTATTGCCTTGCTGGAAATATCTTATAAAATAATCAGTATGAGTGTAAAGTATCTGTCAGGTTTCAGACAGGACATTGAAAACGAACTCTGTGTGTTCTGTGCTCTGTAGCGCCCCCTGTCAGGAGATTTTGCTGTGGTACCTGGGCCACGCTGAGCCCCCTGCAGCTCTGTCAGCTCTGAGGCAGCTCTCTGGGTTACAGGAGGCAAAGAAGAATGAGGTGGCAGCCCGCTTCAGCTTCACCCCGGGCAGTGATGGAGGGGTCAGACTCTGCTCCAGAGACAGCTGCAGGTGATTGATACACCCTCACTGGACATCTTACTGATATTGTTTAAGAGAAGTTTTCCCTGACACAAACAGACGAAATAATGTGTCTTTTATCTCTGTTGATTTTTAGTGATGAAGATGACGCTCTCTATGAGAAGCTGTCAGGAGAGCAGTGGAGGCTGGAGTGCCTGATGCAGCTGTTGGCTGAACTCAAAGACTCCGACCTGCCAGGAGACTTCTTCCTGAAACTGCTGCAGGTTAGAAATTCAACACTTGATCCTACACGTGACACTGAATTCAACCCAGTCCCAACAGATCGATCATTACGTTTATCTTTGATATTTGGGATTATTCACTGTTCAATCATTCCCTCCCCTCTCCTCCAGGAGCTCACCAGCTGGGCGGCTGCAGAAGACGAAGACAACAAAGATGAGGAGGAGTTGGACGTGTCGGCCATGACACTTTTAGAGGTGGAGCAGCAGCTGCTGGGCCGGGCTGAGAAGAGGGGCCAGAGGCTGGCTTTACTTCAGGTGTTGGCTGCGATGGTTGAGTCTTTGCAGTATGCCGTGCTGCTGAGAAAAAACAGCCAGGTGGGCAAAGAGGAAAGACTGTTATGAATAAATGAATGTTGACACCTTGACATCAGTTATTGGTTTGGGAACCACTTTATGAAGTTTTCATTTTGAGTTTTTCTTCCGTTTTGTACTCTTTGGATCCAGAAGTGATGGAGGAGAGAAGTGAGAGTTCAGTTTACACTTAGTGTTGGAAAGCAGAGGTTGTTCTTCTACTGTTTCATTGAAAAATCTTGTTGTGTAAAAGTCTTATTGTTTTTTTAAAGTAGTGATGACTCATTCTAAATGAGCAGAGATTAAGTTTTCTTTTTGCTACTCGAAGCAATCGGATGAGTAAAAAACTTTTAGTAGGCATTAGTGATTCAGACACCTGTACAAGCAAAAATGGGGCCTTAGTTTGAAAAAAAAACAACTGGATTTCCTTTTAGGTGTTGCCAGACACCTAAAAATACTCAGCCGAGTTGTTCTTAGCTTGTGTATCACTGCTCCATATACACTGCATCTGTCCTGTGACAGTCTGTGTCCTAAATCCATCGTATGTGTTTGTTCTGATAAAGGATGAACTCTAATAAAAAAGACAAAAATCTCCTTCCTGCTGCACTTTTAAACTCCTCTGAAGTTTTGACTTCTCGGCAGGTCCCTCCTCCTCCGAGGTGTTATCTCATCCTCCAGGGATTGCATCTCTCCTTTCCAACGTCTTTAAAATCAGACACTGTTCCTGTGGGAGTTTTTATAATGAAATCAGGCCACAGTGAGTCATGCTGCCTCACAGAAATAGCCTATTTGCTTTCATTCTGGTTGCTGTCTCTGTTAGGGAGTTGAATGACTGGAAGGAAGCGTTTGCTCATAGATTAAGGAGCCTCTGATAAAGTAGCCTGACCTCACTGGAGAATGTCCTATTTTTAGGAGGGCTAATGTTCACTGGGTTCAATCTGAAAATGGTCCTGTTACATCTAAGTTTGTGTCTCAGACATTTCTACCTCTGAGTTGAACTTTTCAATGAAACACATCTAAATCTCCTCTGTGTTCTTTTTGTTTCTGACTCTCCAGGTCGTGGACTTCCTTGTATCTCTTCTCCAGAGGGCCTGTGTGGGTCTGGATCACACTGCTGGTCCAGGTCTCGGGAACTCTGTAGAGAGTGAGACGCTGAGCATGGGGATTGGCCTGGTAGCCACTCTGCTTTCTGGACCTCAGGTACCTTAAATGAAGCACATTGTTATTTTGCCTTTTTGTGACTTTTTATTAGGGATGGGAATTGATAAGATTTTATCAATACCAATGCAGTTAACGATCGTGCTAATCCATCCAATTCTTTAACGATTCCCTTATCGATTCCAGCAAATTTTGCATGTGGGCAAATGCTCTGATTTTCAGTGGCAACAATGCCAAACATACATCCCAGTATAGATAACTGCTTCTGCAAGTTGCTGGTGTTTCCACTCACTTAAGGTTGTGCAGTAGGTGTCGTTAAAATTAAGCCACAATTTTGAAGCTTCTGAACCCTGTCAATTGAATGGAATTGATAAGGGAATTGATTAGCAAAAAGATTAATGACATTGATTCTTTGACGGAACTATTAACGATTCTCATCTGGAATAGTTTCGATTCTCATCCCTACTTTTTATGCATGTGCAGTATTTAAAAAAAAATCTGAACTGTTTTTGAATTATCTTTTTTTCAGCTTTGGACCAATGGTCTTTCAGCTTTACAATATAACTTATCTATGATACCTTCTATTAAAATCCTGCCCTTCGTACACCTTGATTTGCTCTACTTGTGCTCAAATGCAGGCTTGTTTGATATAATGCTTGTACAGATTCCTTGATTTCCAGGAAACCTGAGCAAACAACCACAAATCTTACTGTGTGCATACAGTTGGAGCACACGCAAAGGAAGCCTCAGTGAAATGTTTGCAGAACTGACTTGAGAAAAATATGAGAGCCTGTGTTGATGACTGACTGACATATAAGAGTCTGTGAAGCCAGTCACTCCAGTCAGACTACAGTTCCACAGTTCCACAGTTTCATATAGCAGAGACTTTTGTCCAAAGTGACGTACAACACAAGCAAGAACTTAGACAGAAGGAAAAACCTTAGTTAGTGCACCAAAATGCCACAAGTTACAGTATTTGGCTGCAGGTGCTGCCATCAAGTGCAAGAAGAAGTTCTTTTTTTCTCATGTTGAATAATGTAGCCATATACATCTTGTATATCTCACTCCTATTTAGATATGTAAAAGGAAATATTTTTTCTACTTTTCTATCATTTTTATATTCTTTATATTTCTTCAAATTTCTAATTTTCTACTATATTCTATTCTATTCTATTCTATTCTATTCTGTTCTATTCTATTCTATAGCTAACCACAATTAATCAGTGAAACAATGTCATTCAACCTTCAATAACATGCAGAACTATAAAATGAAACCAAGTTTTCGCTATATTGTTTTTGTAAAAATGGTCTCATTATAAGGGAAAACCAACTTGTTTCAAGAAATAAAGACAAAAATTAAATCTGCCACTGGTTAAGAAAAGTTTTCTTGTTAACCTTCTTGGAATAAGAATAATGTCTTTTTACAAGAAACTAAACAAATACATTTTTCTTTCTCCATTTTTTTACAAGCTAGTCCACCCTTGTTTTTGTCTTTTAGTATCTTGAAAAAATATATTTTTTTGACTGGTCAGGTGAATGTGCCCATGTTAAACCTGATAGACTGTTTTTTTGGTTTTGAGCCATGAACACTTGCTTGGATGTTTTTGCAGCGTACAGCACCAAAATGTGTCAGAGAAGTTGTTGACGACACCCTGCTCTCTCCAATCACCCGCTCCTCTTTTGTAATTCCCAGCTCAGTGCAGAGGACTACTCCTCACTGTCCAGGTTGCTTCCATCGCTGGAGATCCTGTCTCAGAAGCACCCTGACGTTTTCATCCAAGAGCTGGCATCCAACCTCAGAGCCGTCATCGCCACACACGGTGCCTACCGGCCTGAAAACCTAGCCACAGCCCCTCAATCCTCCAAAAGCCTCGTAGAAACAGCAAAGAACAGTTTGCCTCAAAGGAAAAAGCAAAAAATAACATCTAAAACAGACAAATCAGAGGCCCGTCCTCATTCTGCTCCAACAGACAGTAAATCACAGAGCAGCACACACATCAAGCCCTCAGCATCTCCTGAAAGATCCACAGCAGGAGGAAATCCAACAGGTGGAAAGAGGAGTACGAGTGAACCTCAGCCCCCTCCAAAGTCCTTTTCTGAATGCCTGCTGGAGGCGTGTGACCCGGACGTGCCCACCAGAGCGTATGCCCTGAGGGTCCTGACCCAGATGGTGCGACAGAAAAACCCAGAGGCTGTTCAGGGCCAGGAGAAAGTTCTCAGGGTGGGTTTATTTATTTATTGATGTACTTACACTATTGTTTTAAGTCCACTGATGGTAGAGGTGTTGAAGTTATTTTCTTCCTTCCCTGGTACAGATCCCAACATCCAGCCTTTGGTATTGGCTGATTCAAGTAACTCTAAATAAACGAATGAATGAATGCATGAATTTATTATTATCAAAAAAGCTGATTTCTGACATTCTACTTGATCTGAGTTGCACTCACTGTAGGGACAGTGCTGTGTTTACTCAATGATAGTTTATCTATTGATATAGGGGGGGAACTGGTGAAGTTCAGGCATACTTATTAAAACCCAAATATCACATTTCTTTCAGTTTTGGAAGATAAAATCTCTTCTGATTCTGAGCAACTCTGGCTTTACTCAAAACAGAAGTTATGATATGTCAAATGTTTGAGGTGTTATTTTTTGGAGCCCCTATTAATTTTTTTCCTCCCTTACTTATCAGAACAAACCAGATCCTTAGATGGAATATTAAGGATCTTCTTTCAAAGTGTCCTTGACACATTTTAACAGAGAACTAACAGAGAAAGACTTAAAAGTAAAAAGTACAGGAACCTGCGTGTACAGGCATTGTCTCCAGTCTAGTCAACATGTATTATAGATGAGGCGGTTGAACCTCGTCTGCAGGCCGGTCAGGGTGGACAGTGGAGCACTCTTGGGACTTGTTAAGGTGGTTTGGGTGAAACTGATTTAGTATTCTCTGTAATCAGCACCCCTGCTGTGAGCACCCCGGATCAGCACCCCACTCTTATAGATAAACCCCCGTTATTGATTTTTTTTTCTGAGGGCTGAGTTGAATTCAGGTCACCCTCAGATGTTTCATCCTTACATCCCCCCAAAAAATCCAGACATCACATCCTGCTCGTCTGGGAAACCCCATTTCCCCCCTCTCACCAGTCAAACCTTCATCTTCAAGGCTGTCTCCGGTATCTGGGTGTAACGTTTAGATTATTCCCTTTGATATTTTTAATTCTAATATATTCAGTTCTGTGCCAGTATCGATCCCCCTTCTTACTACTGGCAGAGTTCATCCATTCATCCATAAAAGGCTTTGGTTTGATGTTTTTTCACTCTGAAAACATTCACTGAGAAACATGTGGTCATAAATCTTACTGACGTTTTGTTTTTTCAGCTCTTCTTAGAAAATCTGGAGCATGAGGACTCATTTGTTTACCTGTCAGCCATTCAAGGTAAAAAAAAGAAAGTGATGAAGTCATGTATTGATCGATTTTCTGTTTACACAGTCTCTTTAATTCACTGATGGTGGTAGAATCATAGGTGAAAGTAGATTAAAGGAGAATATTCTCTTTTTAGGTCTTTCTACGTTGGCTGATTTCTACCTTGAGAGGATTTTAGAGAGGCTTCTAAAGGACTTCCAGCGTGGTCCCTCCCTCCCCACATCCAATAAGGAGCACTCCCTGGAGACCCGCCTAAAACTGGGGGAGGTCCTGATGAGGGCGAGCAGAGCGATGGGTGAGCATCAGCTAACATTTGTACACAGTCATATCTGTATGATCAGAGATGCAAAGACCTGACATGTAACTTCTGACCTAAACACATGTGTTTGTACCAAATATGATCAATTGCTACAACAAAATAGTGCTCGGCCAGCTTTTGTGGTGTGGTTGCCCACTACCTTCAGTCTGATTAACTGCACTGATACAGTATAGGCTTATCTCTGCAACTCACGGTACTTGGTTGATGTTTAAATCAATGTCACACAGTGCATTTTCATTTTACTCTTCAACCCTGGTCAGAGTTTTTTAAAGGGACTATGAGGAGTTTCTAGAAGATCAGATTCATATATTCAATGCCTTTTAAGACTTTTTAGGGATCCACAGTAACCCTGTTCTAAGTGATCCTGCAAAAGTCTCCCTTCTACATATATGCCTGATCGTCATTCACACTTCAAAACACGTATCTTAGCACTATGGCAACGCCATGCTAGCTGACGAAGTTTAGAAGTAATTAGAGAGATTTGTGTTTTTCACTGCTGAAAATGATTTCTGCGATTAATTTTGTAGTGATGGTGGACACTAGTGCTGCACGATTTGAGGAAAAGGATTTGCGATTTGATGGAAAATATTGCGATTGCGATTGTGCTTGCGATTTAATAAAAAAAGTTGTGTCATGATGAGTCTACAGACTTGCTTGGTTATCATGGAGAAAAATCTGAATTGCATGTGCTAACATTGCGATTGCGATTGCGATTGCGATAATCGTGCAGCCCTCGTGGACACAGGAGCCTAACTCTCAGACACAAAAAGGACAGAAGAGTAGAAGACAGCTACAGGAGAACTAGACTGAGCTAAAGGCTAAAAGTGCTAAACTGTTTGAGATAATGTCTAGGGATGCACGATCACAATTTTCTTGCCAATCACCGATCATCGATCTTTAAAAAGCTTAACCTGTCAACACCGTTTCGGGCCGATACAGGTTTTTCATTTTTTATTTTTTATAACTGACAGCATAAGCCTTCAATGTTCCAATCAATTAAGTGTCCTCAGTTAGTGATCTTAGAGCAAAAACCAACAATGGCTGGCTGTCAGACATTTCCAGGGGTATATAAGATCAGTTTCGCAAGGATGGGTCGATCACTGATCCCCCAAAAGTAAGGTAATCTGAACTGATCAATCAGCCAGTCAGTCGATCGGTACATGTCTAATAATGTTCATTCCAACCCACAGTCAGCAGTTATTCTGCAGTGGTCTGTTCAAACTTGAGAGTCTATCAATAAAATGAAGAGTGAGGTTACGTTAGCTCTGCTTGGTAGATGACTGGCAGGACATAATCAGGATTTACTAACGTAACACATTACAGGCATGTCTCAGAGCCCCGGGGCTGCCAGCAGCACTAAGAATAAACTGTTATTAAACTATGGTACAAACTGACAGTGTTTACTTGTTTTTACGTTTCAAAGTGCAGCCCTACGTAACTGTACTGATAAATGCCTTACCTCAGCGCGTCGTATCCAGTAAAAAGTTGACCTGAACAAAGAAATCGTCTGAATCAGATCTCCATTTAATTCCGAAATAAAAACACATGCTGTGAAAAGTCATGTCTTCACGACGGTGTGCGTGAGACTCCGGGCCAAAGTCTCCTCATAACATCTTTAAATGAATTGTGCCATTCAAAAATGCAGTGATTTTGATACATACTATTATGGCTTCAAGGCACATTACTTGAGCTTCAGTGCTAATAAGTGAATATCACAGGAGATGACAGAGTGTGATTTTTCAAAATACATTTTTTTGTATATTTTTTTTTAGCTGGGAGCAAGGAAAACATGCATGGTTGGAAGTGAAAAATAAGAACTTAAAAAACCTCTGTGACCAGGCCTGACCTTTGGCCTGTCAGTTACCAAGTGTTTTGGTTGTGTGCCCTCTTCTTGCTGCTGGAGATGTTTATTCTTTCATTTTCTCCATATTTGTTTACACATGCAGCCTTTAGTTGTCTGTGTAGGGCAGCTATCACAACACAAAGCTACAGTGCAGGCTTGTCTTCACACAGATCTCTGCAGAGAGGGACCCTGTTTATCAGAGTCCCTCTCTGATAGAAAACTCTGTTTTGTTTTCACCCTTGCTCTGCTTTTATCTGCCAGATTGCCATCGTACCACTTTCCCGGGACAATCAGGGGGTTTATGTCCTTGCTCAGAGATTGGATAGACCCTCAGTTTGCTGCACAGATGCCCAGAAGGCCTCTGTGTTTGTCTTGAAAACCCAGAGTGGCCGAGATTTGCCTTTTGCCAAGCTGTCATTGTAAATAAGAAGGTTTTCTTAATTGACTGGAGCGGTTGAGCAAATGTAGAATAAATGAATGTTTGGCATCGCTCTGGTTTGCTCCCAGTTGCTGCCTTTTTGAACTCAGATGAGCACTTGCAGAGCCCTGAGGCCTTTTATAGTGTGCAAAGCAGGCAGAAAATGCTAAGTATTTTATGCAGTATTAAGAAGTATGGTTTTTGATTTGTTGTCATTTCCAGCTCCAGATAAGAATAGTTAATAAAAGAAGTTCTGAAATTGTGAAGGAAACTTGTTCACCTGTATGTCAGAGAGCAGGGGTCAGAGGGGGCTTCATGTCACTAAAAGTCAAGCAAGAAACATGACTTAACATGTCCTCTCTGTGCAGAGCCCCCAAGACTGACCAGAGCTGTTTTTGGATGATGCACAGTTACTGAACCAAGATATAACTCTGAGTTTTAGAGAGGAAGGGGCAGTGTTTATATACTTTTACCAAGCGGCAACTTCCGGTCAAAGAATATGAGACAATGCGAAAGTACTAAAATCTGCTGTTTCTTGAGTGTTCGCTTGAGGCTGGCTCCGGAAGTACCAGAAGTCACATACACACCAAGCCACAAAAAGCTGTTTTTAAAGCAGAAATTAACCTATTTACAGCCTGGTTCAAAAAATTTTCCTGTCTGAGTCGCTAATTTTACTACCGGCTCCCACTGTACGGGGGTGATTTTTTTTTCTAGCGTGGCCATTCAGAGGATATTAAGATCGCGAGAGAGGCACAGCTGACGGTCACGTGAGCAACAGGTGCCCTATAGCTGTAGGCGAAGCCTTTGCCACTACCAATATGGCCGCTATAGCTGATGTGCTTCATTTTCCGTTTCAGAAACAGACAGTTTACATCGGCGAGACTGTGTCCATGTTTTATACTGTCTATGACTTTTACATATCCAACTTC